>NC_073379.1:102138784-102438784 GCF_028641065.1 Leucoraja erinaceus
CCCTTTATGTATTTCAGTATTGAGGAGACTGTGAAGGAACTGCAGTCGGATCTTGATAAGCTTTGTGCAGGGCAGAAGTTGGAGAAGAATGGTGACTGCCTGCAATGGCTAAATAGTTCCAATTGTTCCTCTGTCAAATTGTTCACAACTCCATGTAATCAATTAACAGATTTTCTTAAAGCACTGGTAAGTGTTTTCTTTTGGCGCTGTAAAATAATGGAAGCATCTGATACATTACTCTTGTTTCAATTTGCAAAATTGTTATTTTTTTAAACTTGGGGAAAGTACCTCATTTGCTTTAATATATTATTGGAATATTTGACTACAAAGGATACAAAGGACATTTATTATTACATACACCAAATGTTGTAGTGAAATTTGACTTGCCAATGCAACACACAAATAAAGATAAGACACAACATTAAAGAATTTAACAATAAACATAAAAACATCCCCCCTCAATGGTTCCCACTGTAGGGGAAGGCAGCAAAGTCCAGTCCCATCCACTGTTCACCCATAGTTGGGCCTATTGTGGCCTCCGCAGCCAGTCCGATGTTTTCAGGACCTCTTGCCGGAAAGCTGGAACCCCGGCGTCGGGTGAACTCTCCTCAGCGGCTTGGAAATGTCTGGAGCGGCTGCTTCCACCCCGGAGACCGCGGCACCCGTAGCTGGAGCTCCGACTCCAGCGATCTCGAATCCCAGGCTCCGCTGTGTTCCAAATCTAGCGCCGCCCGCGGCTGTACGCCCGCAGCCACAGCTCCTCGGATGTTGAAGTCAGTGGTCACAGCACTCCGGAGCCTACCGCACGGCGACCCGGTAAGGCATCGCCCGCTCCGTGATGGTGTCCCTGCACTGCTCCGCCGCCGAAGCTGTAGTCCCGGCCGGTCCCGATAGGAAAGGCCGCTCCAGTCCAATGGTAGGCCGTGAGGAGGGGGGCGAAGAAGCAGCTCGGAGGAAAGCTGCCTCTCCAACCAGGTAGAGACTAGGAAATAATGTTTCCCCCTTCCCCTCCCCCACCCACCACATAAAAGACTAGAAGACCTCCAAAACAAACACTTTAACTCACTAAAAATAAAAAAAAGTGTGAAAGGACAAACAGCTGCTGGCAGGGTAGCCTACTCAACGGTGCCCGCTACACTATCAATTTTGCCCAGCAATTAGGCAGTTATCTCATCAAATCTTAAAGCATGCAATGGGTCAAACGATAACATATCAGCACTGGCCTTGGAAGAGCCCTTCAGTGTTCCCATTCTTCTGTTATTTCTTGCTACATTACCTATTTTACTTCGGAGTCACGTGAGTGACTACGTGAAGAACCCCGCCAGGACGCATGCGTGTCATATCGCTTTCACGCTTGCGAAACGACAGGCGGGGTGGAGCGTTCCCCCGCAGCGGTAAGTTTGAAACCGTGACCTGCAGGTAAGCGATTTACTCTGCGGTAGTTTTTGTCCCCGCGCTGTTTTTACGCAGGAGGGGAAGCTGGACAAAATACTGTCCACAAGTGCTGCGAGTAAAGCTGGCTGGGGAGGACCGCGAAGTTGCGGGAGCCAGCAGCAGCTGAAGGCACAAGCCCCGTAAGGGATCAGCTGTGCCGACTTTTGGTCCCGCGCCGGCCAGAACACCACGGCGGGGCGGGAGACTATTCAGATGGGGCCGTCGACTTTTGACGTCGAAAACGGTAGGAGGCGGGGTGGAACGACATTCCCCGTAGCGACAATTTAAACCAGGACCTGCAGGTAAGTACTCTGCGGTCTGTTTGTGTTTTCCCATGCTGATTACAGGTAGAGAAACCAACGGGCTGCGACAAAGCTGGTGGGCTAACAGCGGCCAGCGGCACTTGAATCACCTATAATGGGATCAGCTGTGCCCGATGTCGCCTCCGCACCGGCCAGATCCACTCCGCGGCTGGGCGGTAAGGCAAGACAAAAAACCATCAAAGTCGTGGACTCAGAGGAGTCCGACTTTGAGCAGCCGCGGGCGGCCAGCGACCGTGAGCGCTGGAGCCGGATGGAGAGGTGTGTGGAGCATTTGCTCCAACGTGACAGGCTCCGGGAGATGGAGTCGAGTCACTGTGGGCTCTATGTAAAACCCACAGCAGCACCTCTTGTAGGGCTGCACAGTGCTTCTCCCTCGTCAGAGGGGAGTACTGGGGGTCAGTTCTGGGCTGATCCTGAAGAGGGGTTTGCAGAACAGAAATCAAGTGTGCAGGGGGGTGCAGGAACGTGAAAATCTACTGGACATGGTATCCAACTTCATACTGCCAGACCAGACTGGCCAAAACCTGGAGGAGAAGGACATGTCGCAGGACCAACAGGATGCACTGGCACTGCTTTGCAACACATGGCCATAGACAGCACTCTTACGCACCCACCAGTAGAACAAGACCGACTGGTGAAAGCTCGAAGGTCCGGTACACCAAACATGAGTCTTTCTTAGGCCATGGCCCAGACTGGCCATCTTGGAAGATACGCAAACCTCCAACATCAACCAAACCACAAACCCAGACACCAACGCCTCAACATCAACGAAAGATTTACAAAAAGAAGTAAACCTGCCACTGGTAACTATGGAAGTAGGTGGGTCTGGTTCCCTACAAATTGCAGGGAGCATGGAGGTTGCGGGGGGGGGGGGAGATTACTCTCCTTTCTGGATGCATGGAGTATGTTAACTACCGATACTTATATTTAAGCAGTATCCAGGGATATACAATAGAATTATACACAAGTACAGCCCTCCAGTTCAACATATACTGAACCGAATGTTCGTACTTTCCGGTAAAGAAAAATCAGAAGCGCAGGCTGAACTGGAGCGGCCTTATGCAAAAGGGGTAATTGAAAAATCCCAACACGAACCGCTAGAATTCGTGTCCAATATCTTTACCAAAATCAAAAAAGATGGCGGTTGTCGCATCATCATAGATCTGACCAAATTGAATACATTAGTACAATATATCATACTTATATAATATTATATTGAATATAGAAATACCTACAACAGATAATATTAGAAGAGATAATATTAGTCGTCCAACTCAGTATCCCGTACCTGCCTTCTCTCCATACCTTCTGATCCCCTTAGCCACAAGGGCCACATCTAACTCCCTCTTAAATATAGCCAACTCCCTCTTAAATATGGCCTCAACTACCCTCTGTGGCAGAGAGTTCCAGAGATTCACCACTCTGTGTGTGAAAAAAGTTCTTCTCATCTCGGTTTTAAAGGATTTCCCCCTTATCCTTAAGCTGTGACCCCTTGTCCTGGACTTTCCCCAACATCGGGAACAATCTTCCTGCATCTAGCCTGTCCAACCCCTTAAGAATTTTGTAAGTTTCTATAAGATCCCCTCTCAATCTCCTAAATTCTAGAGAGTATAAAACAAGTCTATCCAGTCTTTCTTAATAAGACAGTCCTGACATCCCAGGAATCAGTCTGGTGAACCTTCTCTGCACTCCCTCTATGGCAATAATGTCCTTCCTCAGATTTGGAGACCAAAACTGTATGCAATACTCCAGATGTGGTCTCACCAAGACCCTGTACAACTGCAGTTGAACCTCCCTGCTCCTATACTCAAATCCTTTTGCTATGAAAGCCAACATGCCATTCGCTTTCTTTACTGCCTGCTGCACCTGCATGCCTACCTTCAATGACTGGTGTACCATGACACCCAGGTCTCGCTGCATCTCCCCCTTTCCCAATCGGCCACCACTTAGATAATAGTCTGCTTTCCCGTTTTTGCCACCAAAATGGATAACCTCACACTTATCCACATTATACTGCATCTGCCAAACATTTGCCCACTCACCCAGCCTATCCAAGTCACCTTGCAGTCTCCTCGCATCCTCCTCACAGCGAACACTGGCCCCCCAGCTTAGTGTCATCCGCAAACTTGGAGATATTGCCATCAATTCCCTCATCCAGATCATTAATATATATTGTAAATAGCTGGGGTCCCAGCACTGAGCCTTGCGGTACCCCACTAGTCATTGCCTGCTATTGTGAAAAGGACCCGTTTACTCCTATTCTTTGCTTCCTGTCTGCCAGCCAGTTCCCTATCCACATCAATACTGAACCCCCAATACTGAAGCTACCAATCAAAGCTATAATGGAACTAAAATGGTGGATAGATAACATTTGGCTTTGATTCAATCCAATCATTATCAGCAACCCTTCTATGGTTCTACAAACTGATGCCAGTGCACTTGGTTGGGGTGCCACCAATTCCATCACCAGCTGTGGAGGTAGATGAACTGGTCAGGAGGCATCATTATTACTAACACTGGGCATAAATTACCTGGAAATGTTGCGTGCATTCTATGGCCTAAAGTCATATCGTACTGGGTCATATCACCAGCATGTTAGACTACAGATTGACAATACCACCATGGTAGCTTTACTCAGAGAGTGGTAGCTGTGTGGAATGAGCTTCAGTGAAGGTGGTGGAGGCAGGTTCGTTTTTATCATTAAAAAAATAAATTGGATAGTTTATATGGATGGGAAGGGAATGGAGGGTTATGGTCTGAGCGCAGGTATATGGGACTAGGGGAGATTATGTGTTCGGCACGGACTAGAAGGGTCGAGATGGCCTGTTTCCGTGCTGTAATTGTTATATGGTTATATGGTAGCATATATCAACCACATGGGTGGAAACAAATACAATACAATAATACAATACAAATTTATTGTCATTTGAGCCCCAGTGAGACTCAAACGAAATGTTGTTTCCACAGCCATACAAACAAAGACAATGTCCTACAGACATACACACAATTAAATTCACACAAACATCCATCACAGTGAACCCAGTGTGATGGAAGGCAAAGTCTTTTCTCTCCCCTGTTCTCAATTTCTCTCCCGATGTCCAAGCCCCAGGCGGGTGATGATAAGTCCCACGGCCATTTTAGGCCGCGCGGGGCGATTTACGGCCCCGCTCCCGGTCTGAAAGTACAAGGTTGGAACCCCCACGGGCGATGGTGAGTCCCACGGCCATGAAGCCGCGCCGGGCGATGTACAGTCCCGGTCCGGGTCGTTCCAACTCCGCGACACGGGCTGGAGAAGTCGCATTGTGGGAGCTCCGGGAAGCGGTCTCTCCCCCCGGACCCGCGAGCTCCCGATGTCCCAGTTCACCGGACCTGCGGCTGCGTTGCTGGAGCCTCCGAGCCCCAGGAGTCGCGTTGCAGCAGCGAGTCACCACCGCTCCCCACGCTCCGAGGCCGGCCAGCCCCATGATGGTGAGTAGTCCGCAGCTCCGCAGCTCCGCAGTCTCCCGAGCCCCCGGGTCATTCAGGTTGGAGGCCGCTCCACGGTGCTAGGCCCCAACGACAACCGAGACCCGACAGGGAAAAGGTCGGGTCTCCCGGACAGGGAAGAGATTTAAACAGTTTCCCCCTCCCCCCCGCCCCCCACATGTACACATTTAAAAACACTATTAAAAAACACCAAACACTACATTTAACTAGACAAAAAATAAAAAAAAGACAGACAGGCTGTAGGGGCCGCTGCAACGGGTGAGTCGCGCCGCCAACTAACAGGCATCGACATCATGTGACAATATGGCTAATACAATTTGGCAGTGGTGTATCCAGAGAGATATTTGGATATCAGCTACTTACCTACCAGGTAAACTAAATTTAGTGGCAGACACCAGGTCATGCAAATTTAATGAAAACACCAAATGGATGTTGAATAAGAAGTATTTGCTGATATTACAGCACGTTATGGAACACCAGATATCGATCTATTCGTATCCAGGCTTAATCACCAGTTATCAAATTATGTTTCATGGGAACCAGACCCTGGGGCAGCGGCGACAGATGCATTTTCGCTGCATTGGGGGGGAAATTGTTTATTTATGCATTCCCTCCTTTCTGCCTCATCAGTCGGGTATTAAGGAAAATACAGCAGGACTCTGCGTATGGTATTTTGGTAGTACCCGATTGGCCTACTCAAACATGGTTCCCAGTGATAATGAACATGGTATTAGAACCATGTACCACCATCCCGAATAGACCAGACTTGTTGGTTCATCCCGTAAGAAGGGACAGCCACCCATGCCATAACTATTTGAATATTAATTTGTAGAGTTTAAAAATACCTCTACTACAGCTGGGACTGATGGACCGAACAGTGAATATGATTTTGGCGGCCCAATGACAGTCCACCAAAAAAAAACAGTATCTGGTCTATATCAGGAAGTGGGAGATGTATTGTAACAAAAACAGCATCACCCACAGAGATATGAACATCCCGTCTGTTCTGGAATACCTGGCAGGCCTCCATTATGATGAGGGGCTCAGTTATAGTGCCATCAACTGCGCCAGAAGTGCTTTATCGACTTATCTATGGCAAGGAACAGAGCATTACTCTGTTGGAACTCACCCACTGGTAACAAAACTTATGAGGGGAATTTTTAATACCAATCCCCCAAGAACCAGGTACTCCCAAATATGGGATGTGAGTATTGTCCTGAAGATGCTCAGGAATTGGTCTCCAGCAACAGCTCTGTCCCTACACAGACTGACATTAAAAACAGTCATGCTAATGGCATTGGTCACGGCACAAAGGGTACAGTCATTACATAAATTAAGACTGGACAACATGACCTCTACATCTGAAAATATTACGTTTCATATTTTTGAATTAGTAAAGCAGAACAGACAGGGATCAGCAGGCCTCAATATAGAATGTAGGTCATACCCAACAGATGATCGTCTCTGTATAGTAAGACACAGACGTCGTGAAGGACAGCAGTATCCTGTTGATCACGGAGACCTGGCTTCATTCTTTCATTCCGGACTCTGCTATCGAGCTAGCAGGCTACACAGCACAGCGTCATGATAGGACAAGAGACTCTGGTAAGAGCAGAGGTGGAGGGCTCTGTGTGTACGTGAACAACACCTGGTGTACAAACACAGTGATTGTGGACAGTCACTGCTCTCCGAACCTGGAGTATGTGACTGTTAAATGCAGGCCCATTTATCTCCCTAGAGAGTTTACTGTTGTCATGATAACTGCTGTGTACATACCACCGGATGCTAATGCTAACTCGGCTATTGGCCATTTGTATGGTAGCATTAGCAGCCAACAGAGCATATATCCTGGGTTACACAGAAAAGCTGGAGAAACTCAGCGGGTGCAGCAGCATCTATGGAGCGAAGGAAATAGGCAACGTTTCGGGCCGAAACCCTTCTTCAGCATATATCCTGACGGTGTTCACATCATAGCAGGGGACTTTAACCACGCGGACTTGAAGAAAATGCTGCCCAAATTCTACCAGCATGTTAAATGTGCTACAAGAGGAGCTAACACCCTGGACAAGGTCTACTCCAACATCAAGCTGGGCTACAGGGCTAGACCACTACCACACCTGGGCCAGTCTGACCATATGTCCCTGCTCTTAATTCCTGCATATGCCCCCCTCAGGAAAACCGCTCCTACTATTACAAAGACCATCACAACCTGGCCTGATTGTGCTTCTCAGCAGCTGCAGGACTGCTTCGACAGGACCAACTGGGAGGTGTTTGAACACCGGGACCTGGAGGTGTTCACAGACAGTGTACTGTGTTACATTAAAAACTGCATGGACACGGTCACAGTGGACAAACGCATCCAGGTCTACCCCAACCAGAAGCCCTGGATGACCCGGGAGGTCCAGCGGCTGTTGAAAGAGAGGAACACCGCTTTTAGGTCTGGCGACAGGGCTTTATACAGCACGGCCCGAGCTAACCTGAAGAGAGGCATCAGAGAGGCCAAATCAAACTACAGGAGGAAGATAGAGGACCACCTGGACAGTAACAACAGCAGGCAGGTGTGGCAGGGGATCCAGTATCTCACCAACTACAAGACCAACCTTGGAGCTGTTGAAGGTGACGCCTCGCTGGCAGAGGAGCTGAACCACTTCTTTGCTCGCTTTGAAGTGGAGCCACCCGAGACAGCCACATCACAGCACATGGTCCACAGCAGCCTAACCCTCAAGATAGAGGAGCATGAGGTGAGGCGCACGCTGCGGGCCATCAATCCAAGGAAGGCTACTGGACCCGACGGCGTCTCTGGACGTGTGCTGAAGGACTGCGCAGACCAGCTGGCTGGAGTCTGTACGAGGATTTTCAACCAGTCTCTGGCCCAGTCCACTGTTCCACCCTGTCTGAAGTCCTCCACCATAGTCCCCTTGCCCAAAAAAACCCACATCTCCAGCCTCAACGACTACCGGCCAGTCGCACTCACACCAGTGGTGATGAAGTGTTTTGAAAAACTGGTCCGGGGTCACATCACATCACTCCTGCCCCGAAGCTTTGACCCCCACCAGTTTGCGTACAGAGCAAATAGATCCACAGAGGACGCTGTAGCCACAGCTCTCCATGCTGCACTGTCTCACCTGGAGCAGCGGGGGAGCTACGTGCGGATGCTCTTTGTGGACTACAGCTCTGCTTTTAATACCATCCTTCCCCACAAACTGGTGGACAAACTGGGGGACTTGGGACTTCCACACTCCACCTGTACGTGGATAAATAGCTTCCTGTCGGGTCGCAGCCAGAGAGTCAGAGTGGGCCATCATACATCCACGGCCCTCAGCCTCAGTACCGGCTCTCCACAGGGCTGCGTACTGAGCCCCCTGCTCTACACCATCTACACACATGACTGCACCCCCGCCCACCACAGCAACACCATTGTCAAATTTGCGGATGACACTACAGTGGTGGGACTCATCTCCGGGGGGGACGAGTACGCCTACCGGGATGAGGTGGAGCAGCTGACAGTGTGGTGTGAAGAAAATAACCTGCTCCTCAACACCTTAAAGACAAAGGAAGTAATAATAGACTTCAGGAAGAACAAAACGGACATGGTACCATTGACTATCAGAGGGGACTGTGTAGAGAGGGTGGCGGATTTCCGCTTCCTGGGAATCCATATTGAGGAGGACCTGACGTGGAGCGTGAACACCACTGCGCTGCTGAAAAAGGTCCAGCAGAGACTGCACTTCCTGAGGGTGCTCAGGAAGAATAACATCACTCAGAGACTGCTGCTGTCCTTTTATCGGTGCTCCATTGAGAGCATACTAACATACTGTGTATGCGTGTGGTACACCAGCTGCACAGCGGCTCAGAGGAAAGCGCTCCAGAGGGCCATTGACAACGCCCAGAGGATTGTCGGCTGCCCTCTCCTTACCTTGGAGGACTTACACAGTTCCCGCTGCACCAAAAAGTCCCAGAATATCATAAAGGACATTTCCCACCCCGGACACTCCCTGTTTGAACTGTTGCCGTCAGGCAGACGGTACAGATCTACAAGGACAAGGACAAATAGACTAAAAAACAGTTTTTACCCCACTGCTATAAAAGCACTAAATGTAGCCGCCAAGGAACGCAGGGGCGATACAGACTAAGGGACTGTGGTAACTGTGGAATCGACAGAAGGATGGAGGGTTGGGTGTGTATGTGTGCTTTGTCTGTGATATTTATTTAGTTGTTTATCTTTAATATTTTACCTTGTATGTATCGTTAGCTTTTAGAAATGTTTGAATGCTGCACTGACTGGCTGACATTTTAAATTTTGTTGTACATGGTTCATGTTACAATGACAATAAAGAAACTATTCTATTCTATTCTATTTGTCGTCATACATGGTGAAAACGAAAATCATCAGAGGCAATGAGAAGGCACTTTTAGTCAGCCATAAGTAACCACACAAAAGAGTGACGGTCCAGACCATCTCAAGATGGCTGAAACAGGTGCTAACACAGGCTGGGGTGGATACTAATATTTTTAAATCTCATTGCACCAGGGCTGCAGCTGCATCGGCAGCTATGCAGTTGGATGTACCAATGGACCAAATCCTCAAGGCAGCAGGATGGTCAGGGGAAAAAACATTCCAACCATTTTATCATAAACCAGTCATGAAACCTGGAACGTTTGCAGAAACAATTTTAAGTTCTGTAATTTAATTTACCCCATAAATAGGGGTTATAATTTTGTGTTAATAAATTTTATGAATTTCAATGTCGAATTCATGTCTAAATTATGTTGACACAATTCCTCCTACAGTCATCAAGGAAGATGTGATGCATGGACTCGTTTCCACAGCATGAAATCACAGAGCTGTAAAATCTTCACGTAGTCACTCACGTGACTCCGAAGTAAAATAGTAAGATTAAACGAGAATTTACCATTTTGAAGTTTGATC
This sequence comes from Leucoraja erinaceus, assembly GCF_028641065.1. NCBI lineage: Eukaryota > Metazoa > Chordata > Chondrichthyes > Rajiformes > Rajidae > Leucoraja > Leucoraja erinaceus. The sequence continues at coordinate 102,148,958 of NC_073379.1, forward strand.
GTTATTTTATGAGGAGTAACGTTGAGGGATTACGTGCCCTCCGCTCCCACCCTTGATCATATACTCAACTGGTATCTCTTCTCTAATCTTACTATGTTTAGTCATTACAGTTATCTGTGATTTCACACCGCTGCTTTGAAGAATGGCACGCATGCGTCCTGGCGGGGTTCTTCACGTAATCGCTCAACGTTACTCCTCATAAAATAATGATCAAACTTCAAACTGTCTCGTTTAATCTTACTATTAAATAGCTACAATCCGTTTTGTGGATTTATAGGAGACTCGTTTACCCAGTCTTAGGTTCAGGAAAGGATATTTGGAACATTCAAGTAAATTCTATTTGTTAAGATAATCCCAAGGATTTATTCTCCTCTGTAGGCTATTGTCAAGAGATGACTTAACTGACATTGGACCCCTTACCTGCATATCGCAAATAACTTATCATAGGAGGGAGATCGAATGTCTGATTGAAAACCTTGTTCGCAATGTCAGTTACACCAAGGACTGTTTAGTAGTTTAGAAGAGGAAGGCCGAGGATCCACAAACCTGTTTTCATCAATGAGTTGCTGGTGAAGATAGTCAACAATTTCAAGTTCCCGAGTGTGCATATCTCTGAGATTCTGCCTTGAACCCATTGGTGCAATCAGAAAGAAACCCCATCATCGTCTCTACTTAAAAGGTTGAGGCGATTTGGTATGTTGACAATTACTCTCTTGAACTTCTAAAGTTGTACGGTAGAGAGCATATATTGACTGGTTGCATCACAGCCTGGTTTGGCAACCGAATGCCCAGGAACGAAGGAGATTGCAAAACATGGTGGACATTGTCTAGTCCATAATATGTACTGACCTCCCCACCATTGAATGATTCTACAGGAGGCACCTGCACTCTTGCCACCCTGGCCACGCTCGCAGTTCACTCCTGCCATCAGGAAGAGTCAAAGTAAGAGTGTTTTATTGTCATATGTCCCCAAAATGAAACAATGACACTTTACTTGCAGCAGCAAAACATATGTAAAAACAGTACTCTGTAAACACCATAATAAACAACAAAAAAGCAGTATATAAAATAACAATAATATGCTACTGTGCAAAGACAAAAACAATGTTCCCCAGTGTATGTAGTTCAGAGCTTAGTTAGAGGTTGTATTGTTTAGTAGCCTGATAGTTGTTGGGGAAAAGCTGTTCTTGAACCTGGACATTACAGTTTTTAGATTCCTAGCCCAAGTTAGGGTGGGTCTCGGATGATGCTGCCTGCTTTTTTGAGGCAGTGACTCCTATGGATCCCTTTGAAGGTGGGGAGGTCTGCACCTGGGATGGACTGGGCAGTGTTCACTTTATGCAACCTTCCTCGTTCCTGGGCTTTTAAGTTGCCGAACCGGGCTGTAATGCAACCATTCAATATGCTCTGTACTGTACACCTGTAAAAGTTCAAAAGAGTATTCAAAAACCATAACCTCCAGGTTCAGGAACAGCTGCTTCCCAACGTCAGACTTGGTTTCTTGGTCCTCCAAAATATTCCAAACGGAATTTAAACTGGAGGTGGTGGAGGGAGGACTTAAGCCAGAAGGGGTTTTTGGGAAGAAAGAGCTACCTTAAATTTAGTTGCATCTGGTTGGGTAACTATGGTAGGGTGGAGATTATGCCATGCTTTAATTGTGCGGGGGAAGAACTAATTGCTGTACACATCTGTCTTGGTAACTGGAATCATAAATTGGATCGAATGCCCTCGTCTGCTCCTAATTGGTTTGGTGTAGGTCTTGTAAGCTATGTCGAGCTGACCATTTAACATTTTGTAAAAACAGGTCAAACGGTGAGCTTCACGTCTGTCTTGGAGACTATTGAACTACAAGCGACTAACTGTCTTGGTTGCCGTATGGATTTTGGGTTTTTGTTTTGTTTTGCATTAATATTGTTTTTATAATTTATTAAACTTTTTCACAGTATATAGTTAGATACCGTGTATGGTTTGGACTGTGACAGATGATATCAGTTCTGTCAATTATTTGTTTCATTTTTACTAATTATTATTTCTTTTTTTAACTGCAAGCTTCATTTTCTGAAGACTGAAAAAGGCTTGGAAGAAATGATCATGCAGCTGCTTTTGGATCTCTCTTCTGAGTGTGGTGTTGTCTTTCCACTGACTTCATGTGGGGCTTCGTTTCACATTCCTTCTACTACATCAATTCATACTGTTGAGGACAATGGATTTCTTAATGCCCTCTCTATGTGGGATGATGTGAGATTATATCTTCGTAGGTTCATCATTGATAAGCTTCAAAATTGTCAAGAAATAAATGATGTGCTTCCAACAATTCAATTGAAAACACAGTGTCTTCAGCAGCTTCTATTTTTGTATCCAGAAACTGAAGTTCTAACTAGATATCAAAATATGCAGTACCAATCTGTGCAAGATTTGTTACAGAATAAAGTATTGATCAACATCAGTGAGATCAGTTTTGACGAAATGACTCATGGGTTTGAAGTCATGATTCCTTTGGTGTTAACCATGATGAGACAAGATTTATATGCTTTACGAACACTTGCGGAGGATTCTAAAGTACAGAAATTTATTAACGATACGTACCTACAGAATATTGCAAGTGAGCTTTACATTTTGATTGAAAAGTTTTGTGAGCAGCAGCTGAAGAAAAATGCAATGCATTCGACAAAGCAACTTTCAACAAAGGCAAACAAATATTTAAACAAACAAAAGCGAACAGTACATTCTGTGGGTCAGTGCTTTTTGTTGCTATTTATTTTAATAGAAAGCTTTGACAGGTTTAGAGGTTATGCAGATTTTTGTTCAATTAGTTGTTTTTTTTTAATTTGCACTTTCAGCATGGGCTCATGCATAACATTTACATGGTTGCAGGAGACAAGCCCATTCTGGAACCGGAAGATGCTTCTTGCTGGCAGTTTAGTGTTGTACTGAGAGTATGGTGTAGTGATGGAGATATAATCTTTTGGGTGAGATAAACAAGGTAACATCTGCTTGCTGAGATGGATGTAACAGATGCTGTATTTTTACACATTTTTCTCCCCTTGTTTGTTGCAAGCAGTCACAAGCATGAAAAAGATGAATGGCTCAAAGTTCTAATTTTAATTTAAGAATAATCTTAAATTAGCATTGAATTATAAGGTCAGGGTGATATTTATGAACCTGTGCTTTTTAACCTGCTGCAAACAATAGAGGTTAGATTAAGAATATGTTTTTCCATGCCTTTAGTAAATATGAAAATGCACTGCTGAAGGCTACCTCAATGAAGGTACAGTTGCAGCAGCGATCATTCGAGATGGTCATTATATTTTTCCCATTTTAATGGTGTTGCAAAGTTAATGCATGCAATGTTTTGTGTACAAATCTGAGACCAGTTATTTTCACAATTTTGAGAGATTTGCTTTTACAAAATCCTTTATTTTTGTTGTAAATAGAGCTTTCATCAGAAATGGAAAAAAAAATGTTTGTATGTTTAACAAGGGGAAGAAGACAAAAACTCAATGTTGTCCAACAGAGCAGAAACCAGAAGAAATTAAATTAGTAGTATTTACTATTACAGTTATCCTTTTGTGCATGTTGTTTTATATAAAAGACCTCTGCAAAAATCCTTACCACTCCAGTGACAACGTATTGAGATTTCCCCTTTGTTATTTTTGTCACAGTTGATGCACCCCAGATTCTAGGTTCAGAATCAGCACTAGATTCAATGCTTCATACAGAAAATAACCGTTTTTTACCCAATGGAGTCATGTGCAAACTTGTAAATGGAGTTAGAACAGAATTTGACTGCAGTCGTGAGAGTGTTGGGATTATATTATGAGGCTGAGAATGCATCCGTTGTGGGTCACTGATGTTGACAATTATCATGGGGGATGTTTTGTTGCCGATTCTGTTTTCTGACTGCTCCATTGCACAGCAAAGAAGCATACTGGGAGGTATTACTAGTTAGTTTGACAACATCTCTGCCCAAGACCACAAAGAAATTGCAGAGTTAAAGATATAGCCTATTGATGAACAGGTTGCGCTGTTTGGCATCAAACGATTTTATGCTTTGTACTTCAGTTCTTTACGAACTAGGCGCATTGTCCAATGTTACACTTATTACTGAAGTATAACGACATTCTCTTAAGGTGCATAAGGTGCTTAAAAAATATTCTTAATTAAAATAATATTTATGTAAATTGTATTGTTCTCAAAACAAATAATTCAAAATATGATGGATTTTAAAATTAAACATTGTAATAGTCATCTTAATGATATTTCAACTTCCATCTTAATCATATCTCAATTATTAGTTTGTGATCTTAAAGTATTTGACATTTTTTTAAAAGTCTGGTTTTGTCTCCCTGTTTTGATTTCTGTTTAGCCCTCTTGAGGACAAGCACTGTCATTGTACACCAAGGAGCCCTTGTATATTATGCCTGACAGCAAGTAATGTCAGAAAAGGGGATTTCCATGCCAAAGAGTTTGCTTGATCTTGGCATTCTTCTTTCAGTTCAGCAGGATGTTCCATTGTTGTGCTACTGATCATGAATCCCGTCTATAAAGGCAATCCCAGAGGATTTGCTGACGCCCAACGTTTGGTAATAAAGTTACCCAGGAAAGTTCTGTCATGTTGCATTGCAGTTGATTTCCTAACTGAACATTTAGAAATTTGGACTCTGCTTTCCTCATGTGCAGGAATAGGTTGTTATCTGCCCGTGTTCTGCTTGTAACATTTACCAGTCTTAGTATTCTAGATGTAATGCATCCAGTTTTATATTGCATCCAGTTCTTAAAGGAAATATATTTAATTTCTCTTGAAAGTAAACGACATTGGATGTAATTTATGGTGAAGACTAGGTTTCTTTCTCTTTCCATTAATAGATCTATAAGATTATTATTATTATTTGGTATATTATAAGAATAAAGAGTAAGCCATTAGAACGGAGACGAGGAAACACTTTTTCTCACAGAGAGTGGTGAGTGTGAATTCTCTGCCTCGGAGGGCGGTGGAGGCAGGTTCTCTGGATGCTTTCAAGAGAGCTAGATAGGGCTCTTAAAAATAGCGGAGTTGGGGATATGGGGAAAAGGCAGGAACGGGGTACTGATTAGGGATGATCAGCCATGATCACATTGAATGACGGTGCTGGCTCGGGGCCAAATGGCCTACTCCTGCACCTATTGTCTATTGTTTTTTGATAAAATGCAAATATTTACTATTTAAATGGGAATTATTTAATTCAATGGGGAGGCACTTATCCCACAGAAATGGTAATCATGGTAATTCATTCCTTTGCTGAACATATATTCTGTCAGTAAAACATAGCACTTTTAATCGCTAAAATTGCAGTCTCCATACGGATCGATGATTCACAGTCCAATTGATGCAGGAGTAGGCCATTCGGCCCTTTGAATCCAAAGTGTTTAACTCCAGATAGACCAAATTCCAGGCTTAGATGCCAATTTTTTTAAAGTACTTCTAGTAATTTGTAATTTAAGAAATCTAACATTTCCAATTTTTATCAGACCAAGATAAACTTAAATAGTTGAATTCAACCTTTATTGCTTGTGGCTGTAATGCAGTGTCCAGTTGGAAGATGAACTACTGATCATTGATCATTATTGGAATAGTGTACGAGGCTAGAGAGGCCAAAGCCGGAGAGTTAATCTTGTAATCTGGAGCAAAGCAGTCACCCAATCTACCACCATGATAGACAAGTACATGGGAGCAGAAATACCTGCAAGTTCTCATCCAAGTCGCTTACCAGCCTGACATGTAAATATATTTCTGTTTAAGTTCAAAATAGGGTTGTATAGGGTTGTATAGGGCTCTGGTGAGACCACATCTGGAGTATCGTGTACAGTTTTGCTCTCCTAATTTGAGGAAGGACATCCTTGTGATTGAAGCAGTGCAGCGTAGGTTCGAGAGATTGATCCCTGGGATGTCAGGACTGTCATATGAGGAAAGATTGAAAAGACTAGGCTTGGAGTTTAGAAGGATGAGGGGGATCTTATAGAAACATATACAATTATAAAAGGACTGGACAAGCTAGATGCAGGAAAAATGGTACCAATGTTGGGTGAGTCCAGAACCAGGGGCCACAGTCTTAGAATAAAGGGGAGGTCATTTAAGACTGAGGTGAGAAAAAACGTTTTCTCCCAGAGAGTTGTGAATTTATGGAATTCCCTGCCACAGAGGGCAGTGGAGGCCAAGTCACTGGATGGATTTAAGAGAGAGTTAGATAGAGCTCTAGGGGCTAGTGGAGTCGAGGGATATGGGGAGAAGGCAGGCACGGGTTATTGATAGGGGATGATCAGCCATGATCACAATGAATGGCGGTGCTGGCTCGAAGGGCCGAATGGCTTCCTCCTGCACCTATTTTCTATGTTTCTAAATTCAAGTGAGTTTATTGTCATGTGTCCCTGATAGGACGATGAAATTCTTGCTTTGCTTCAGCCCAACAGAACATGGTAGGCATTGACTACAAAACAGATCAGTGTGTCCATATACCATTATATACGTGTATATACACACATGAATAAATAAACTGATAAAGGGGAAATAACAGATAATGGGCTATTAATGTTCAGAGTTTTGTCCGAGCCAAGTTTAATAGCCTGATGGCTGTGGGGAAGTAGCTATTCCTGAATCTGGTTGTTGCTGTCTTCAGGCCTGAAGGTAGCAGAGAGATGAGTGTGTGGCCAGGATGGTGTGGGTCCTTGATGATACTGCCAGCCTTTTTGAGGCAGCTACTGGGATAGATCCCCTTGATGGAATGGAGGTCAGAGCCAATGATGGACTGGGCAGTGTTTACCACTTTTTGTAGACTTTTCCTCTCCAGGGTGCTCAAGTTGCCGAACCAAGCCACGATGCAACCCGTCAGCATGCTCTCTACTGTGCACCTGTAGAAGTAAGTTAGAGCGAGTCCTCCTTGACAAACCGACTCTCCGTAATCTTCTCAGGAATTAGAGGCGCTGATGTTCTTTCTTAATAATTGCATCGGTGTTCTCGGACCAGGAAAGATCTTCAGAGATGTGCACGCCCAGGAATTTGAAGCTCTTGGTCCTTTCAACCATCGACCTGTTGATATAAATGTGGGTCCCCATCCTACCCCCTTCCAAAGCCCACAATCAGTTCCTTGGTTTTTATGGTGTTGAGGGCCAGGTTATTGTGCTGGCACCATATGGACAGTTGCTCGATCTCTCTTCTATACTCTGACTCATCCCCATCAGTGATATGTCCCACAACAGTCGTGTCGTCAGCGAACTTGATGATGGAGTTCTCACTATAACCGGCTATGCAGTCATGAGTATAGAGTGAGTACAGCAGGGGGCTGAGCACGCAGCCTTGAGGTGCTCCCATGCTGATTGTTATCGAGTCTGACACATTTCCACCAATACGAACAGACTGTGGTCTGAGAATGATGAAGTCGAGGATCCAATTGCAGAGGGATGCGCAGAGACTCAGTTCTGCGAGTTTGGTAACCAGCTTGGAGGGCATGATTGTATTAAATGCCGAGCTGTAATCAATGAATAACAGCCCGACATATGAGTTTTTGTTGTCCAAGTGGTCCATAGCGGAGTGGAGGGCCAGCGAGATCGCATCCTCCGTTGATCTGTTGTGGCGGTAATGGAACTGCAGTGGGTCCAGGTTTTAGTCGAGTTAGGAGTTGATTTGCGCCATGATCAACCTCTCAAAGCACTTCATCATCACAGGCATTAATGCCACAGGTCGATAGTCATTGAGGCACATCACCTTATTCTTCTTGGGCACTGGTATAATTGATGCTTTTTTGAAGCAGGTGGGAACCTCAGACCTCAAAAGTGAGAGGTTGAAAATGTCCGTAAAAACTCCAGCCAGTTGGGCCGTACAGGTTTTTAGAACACGACCAGGTATACCATCAGGTCCAGCGCTTTTCGAGGTTTAACCCCTCTGAAGGATTTCCTGACGTCGGCCTCTGTGACTGAGACTGAAATGCCATCACAGCGAATGGGGGCTCAACCATTGGTAGTTTGACAGGTACTCAGACACCTACACCTGGACAGCATTACCATTGAGATGTTTGTCTCACGTTTATGGATCATGATACATCGAAACATAGAAACAGAAAATAGGTGCAGGAGTAGGCCATTCGGCCCTTCGAGCCTGCACCGCCATTCGACATGATCATGGTTGATCATCCAACTTAGTATCCCATCCCTGCCTTCTCTCCATACCCCATGATCCCTTTAGCCACAAGGCAGAGAATTCCACAGATTCACCACTCTCTGTGTAAAAAATGATTTTCTCATCTCTTATCCTTAAACTAGTTCTGGACTTCCCCAACATCGGGAATAATCTTCCTGCATCTAGCCTGTCCAACCCCTTAAGAATTTTGTAAGTTTCTATAAGATCCCCCCTCAATCTTCTGAATTCCAGCATGTACAAGCCGAGTCTATCCAGTCTTTCTTCATATGAAAGTCCTGCCATCCTAGGAATCAGTCTGGTGAACCTTCTCTGCACTCCCCCTATGGCAAGAATGTCTTTCCTCAGATTAGGAGACCAAAACTGTACGTAATACTCCAGGTGTGGTCTCACCAAGACCCTGTACAACTACAGTAGAACCTCCCTGCTGTTATACTCAAATCCTTTTGATACAGCATTTAAATATGGAATTCAGAATGCTGACTTGTTGGGATGAAGTGAAGATTACCTAGGAATAGAACTATATGAAATGTAAATGATGAACTGCGAATTAGGGGTGGTTATAGAGGATATAAGACATCACGTAATGCCATAAGAACTCCAACCTCTGCTTTGGTCTCTAGCCTCATACATGGTTCCAATAATGAACAATGATCAGCATTTTATCTTCCAACTAGACACATTGCAGCCCCAAGCATTTAATACTTCAACAATTTCAGTTGCAGGTCTGATTTAAAAAACTGGAATGGTTGGTTTTTATTAAATTAGAAATTATTAGAACTAATTATGTTCTAATCGCAAGAGAAGAAAGATTCATGGCTAAAATCATTGGATGTTTGTGGATATTTTGATCAGTACGTGAAGACACGGTAATGAACTTAGAACATATTAGGTGGAGATAGAATGAAGTGGTTTAAAACTTCAGAGTGGACTTTGAGATTGGAAATACCTTGTTCACTAACAGATGTTAGAGTGGATAATATTAGGCTTTTAAATCTCAACGCGATGACAGCTGTTTTGAAAGTTGAAGTGATAAGCTAGAGGTGTTCAGATATATTCTTAAAATCCCATAGAGGAAAAGCGAGGAAGTGCAAAACTAAGGAGAATTAAAATTTGAAAGAACAGAAATGTATCATTAATTTTCCTTGCCATATTGAACGTCATTTTATTGTGTATTTTTTTTATATAGAGAATACATATAAGAAGTAGATCTGATCAAATTTCCAATAGAATTTTAGAATACAAAAGAGAGCAAGATTCCCAAGGCCCATCTATTTCTATTTCAAGGTCTGAAATGTAATCTTTAAAAGACAGAAATTTTATCTCGTGCAGCTGGGTGCAGCCTAGTATGGTTGACACCAAATTTGTGCAAGAAAATTAAATCAGAGGTAAATTATTTCATGATTACCAATTCCCAGAAGACTGGGGCATCTTTCTGAATAAAATATATAATAATTGGCTTTAGACCATGGCAGACACATAATTCCTTCCACAGTAGCGCTAGACCACATGGGTAATAAGAAAGAGGCTAGAAATAGCTTTATTCGGGGATTGACACTGTGGATAAAGTACATCGAAAATGAAGTGGCAATAAGTATCGTCCATAAGGGAATTGCACTTCAGTTAGGGTTTAATATTTCTTGGAATCTGGCAACAAGCCATCTGATGATTGCTTACCTTCGCAATACCATCTGTTTTGTTCCGTAGATGGCACTTAGTGCCAGTTAAATTACAACTGTTAGGGGATTTTCCCCGTTAAAGTATCCGCTATCAGTCATCCAATATAAATATTGTTTGTTTAAGAATAATATACAGAAGACATCAATGTGATTACAATTTTCAAGATCACATTTATGGGTGAAAGAATCGAATCATTTTAATCTGTGTAATTTAAATTTGTTTTCTGCGTTGCTGATAAAAAATGATCAAATTTCAGAATCTGCATTAACTATTAATGCAAAAACAAGTTTTAATAAAGCATATCTTTTTAAATCCACATTCTTTATTATAAAAAAAGTTATGAAAGTTATTCAATCCTTGAAAAAGGGACTTAAAAACAGTATGTTCCTTCCACTATCACATCACATGCACCCCACAGTAATGCATCACATAGATATAATGGTATTCCCAAAGAAATATTCAGGTGTCTTGTGTGTCTCACAAACTAGCATCTGAATTGTTAAGCCATTATCCAGAAAGTCAAATAATGGATTTCCTTTTTATCTTGTGCATTCAGTCACATTGAAATTTAAAATTACAAAAAAAATTATCAAGTTAATATCTGAAATGTCTAATAAACTAACACGGGTAGTTCTGCTATACATGCTTCTTAACAAATTGGATATAACACAAATGTAGATTGGGGAACACTATTTGTACTACACCGACCCAATTGGTTAAAACATGATTTTGATCGAGAACTATAAAACCACTTAAAAATGACGTTGGAATGTAACAAGCAGAAAATAAAGATATCTTGAATTTAACCAGTATAGTGGGCAATAAAAAATCAGTTTCCATACAACCTCACCATAGTAATCAGATACCAACGTCTCTCAATTTGTAACTCGTCAATCCTTTTGCCACACACCTTCTGTTCTTTCATCCCTAATCTTTGTCTAACCACCTATCAAAAATCCCATGTTGTAGGTATGAACTGCAGATGTTGGTTTAAACTGAAGATAGACACAAAATGCTGGAATAACTCAGCGGGACAGGCAGTATTCTGGATAGAAGGAATGGGTGATGTTTTGGATGCAGTTCCTTCTTCACTTGGTAGACAAAATTGCTGGAGAAACTCAGCGGGTGCGGCAGCATCTATGGAGCGAAGGAAGTAGGCAACGTTTCGGGCCGTAACCCTTCTTCACTTGTCTCTGTTCACTTCCTGTCTGCCACACTTTGTCCCAAAGATCCTATAGCTGAGCAAGATAGACCACTCCTGCTAAATGCAATGGGCTGACGTGTAGTACGCAATGGAACGTAACGTGGGTCTTTTTTTCATCCATTTCCGTAACCGGACCTGCCCCGACTCGCAGTATAATCAACGTTGCGGGGGAACAGTTTGTGTTAATAAATTAAAATTCTGAAAAAGGAGATTTTTACCAAATAACTTTTATTTTTACGAGGATGTTTCCATAACCGGCTTCCGTCTCTGCACTATTATCCTATGGGATCTTTGGTGCGGAGACGGAAGCCGGTTATGGAAATGGGGCCTTAAATAACCCATGAATCTGCCCATGACCATACTACGTCTTTTTCGTTGAGTGGACTATCTTGCTCGCTATAGGATCTTTGCTTTGTCCTGCCCCTCCTCTCTTCAAGCTTCACCCCCACCGTTCCTCCCCTCCCCCCAATCAGTCTGAAGATGAGTCCCGACCCAAAATGTCACTTATCCATGTTCTTCAGGGATGCTGCCTGAACTACTGAATTACTCCAGCAGTTTGCAACCTTTTTTGTAAACTGATATCTGCATTTTCTTATTTCTACATCGCCTTTTAAGATTACAGCTGTTACTTTCACTGCAGGTAATCATTGGAATTGACAAGCAATTGCTTCTATTGTAATTGGAATTGACAAGCAATTGCTTCTCTTGTAACCATAATGTATTCAATAATATAACATTCAGCCTTTAGTATTTTTAGCTTGCAGTTTAAAAAATCTTTAGTTTTGACAATACTGCAGGAAAAATAGTCTGAAACTCTAGCACCTAATCTACTTAACCCCAATAACATAATGGACTATGGTGAGATTTTCCACAACACAAGGTTTCTTAAGGATGCAACAAACGAGCTGCATTCCCTGGTTAGACTCTTTATCAGACAGATAACAGATAACTATTGTGATTAGATTGGCATCCACTGGAAGGAAGCATGACAAAAAAATGTTAAGCTCGAGACAAGATGTACTCAAAATAGGCAAAAGCAAACATTTTAAAAAAATGGTTGGAATAGAACAGGTGGTTCAACTCTTTCATTCCATGGAAGTTGGATTTGATTTATCACCTGATGCTGCTGATTATGGTCAGCATTATATTATGTCAGAAAATGTTGGAAGTACTCAGCAGATAGAGCAGCAACTGTAGAGAGAAACAGAAATAGAAATGTTATTCTGAAGGACAGCCAGAATAGAAGAGACGGAAAAAAAACTCTGCCCTTGTAATCATTCCTTAGCTCATATAGTCTGCAAAATGTCTCATCAACCATTTACAGGGTTTACTGGTTCAGATCAGGTCAAATTGCTACATGCCATTCGATCCTGCAGATTAAAGTTCTCTGGTATCAAATTTAGATCAGGAAATATATTTTGCATTTGTCCCATTAGCCTGCTTATACAAAACTCACCAATATCAAAATTAACCTCAGATGCATGGGTTTGAAAAAGAAACAAATAACTGTAATGTTTGGACAGTATCACTGGACAGCAACGGTCAAAGAATACTTTAACATCAAAGTTTCATTTAAGATGTGGCCAAGACCAGCAATTGTTGCAAATTTGTATAAGCCTAGAAGGTGAGACACTTCTTAAACTGTTGCATTACTCTGAAAAAGATATTCCAACAATATTATTGGGTAGAGTTCTAAAATTTTGATCCAACAATCATAAAAATAAAAAGCAAGGTTTTTCCAACTAGGAACAGTGTTTATTCCATATACTTACAAGCTATAGAATGTAGGTAATAGAATTCTAAAGCAAATGCATTTGTACTTCTTTGTAATACAGTTGGAGGCAATTGCGTGTATTACTAAAGAAGGTTGGATAGATTGCTAGGGTGTATGCTTTTTGTACAACTGATATCAGCAATTCATTCATCGTTCTGCAAAACGGTTGTCGAGTGTCATACAATGATGCTCTGGTGGTTTTTTAGCACGGCAGATCAATTTCCTGGTCCACATTCTTAAACAGCTCTGAAGTCTTTTATAAATAATGGAAATGCGTTGCTAAGTTTGCAGCTCATTTTGTTCTTCAGGATCAGCTCCTGTGCACTGATGAGTAGCCAATGTAACCCCACTTTTTAAGAAAAGAGGGAGAGAGAAAAATGGAAATTATAGACCAGTAAGTCTTACATCAGTAGTGGGGAAGATGCTTAAATTAAAATTTGATTATTAAAGATGTAATAGCAGCGCATTTGGAGAGCAGTGACAGGATCGATCAAAGTCAGCATGGATTTATGGAAATCATGTTTGATTAATCTTCTAGAATTTTGTGAGGATGTAACAAGTAGAAAGAATAAGGGAGAGCCAGTGGATGTGATGGACTTTCAAAAAGCCTTTGACAAGGTTCCACACAAGAGATTAGTGTGCAAAATGAGAGCACATGGTATTGGGGCTAGGGTATTAATATGGATAGACAACTGGTTGGCAGACAGGAAGCAAAGAGTATGAATTAACGGGTCCTTTTCAGAATGGCAGGCAGTGACTAGTGGAGTGCCACATGGCCCGGTGCTGGGATCCCAGTTAACTACAATATATTAACGATTTAGACGAGGGAATTAAATGTAACATCTCCAAGTTTGCGGATGACACAAAGCTGGGTGGCAGAGTGAGCTGCGAGGAGGGTGTCATGAGGCTATAGTGTGACTTGGATTTTTTGGGTGAGTGGGCAGATGCATGGCAGATGCAGTATAATGTGGATAAATGTGAGGTTATCCACGTTGATGGCAAGAACAGGAAGGCAGATTATTATCTGAATGGTGTCAGATCAGGAAAAGGGGAGGTTCAATGAGACCTGGGTGTCCTTGTACACCAGTCACTGAAAGTAAGCATGCAGGTACAGACGGGTGTGAAGAAAACTTATGGCATGTTGGCCTTCATTGCGAAAGGATTTGAGTTTAGGAGCAAGGAGGTCCTACTGCAGTTGTACAGGGCCCTCGTAAGATCACATCTGGAGTATTGTGTGCAGTTTTGGTCTCCTAATTTGAGAAAGGACATTCTTACTATTGAGGGAGTGCAGCGAATGTTCACCAGGTTCATTCCCGGATGGCGGGACTGACAAATGATGAAAGAATGGGTCGACTGGGCTTGTATTCACTGGAATTTAGGATGAATGGGGATCTTATAGAAACATATAAGTTTCTTAAGGGATTGGACAGGCTAGATGCAGGAACAATTTTCCTGATGTTGGGTGAGCCCAGAATCAGAGGTCACAGTTTAAGAATAAGGGGCAGGCCATTTAGGACTGAGATTAGGAAACACTTTTTTACACAGAGAGTTGTGAATCTGTGGAATTCTCTGCCACAGAAGGCAGTGGAGGCCAATTCACTGGAGGTTTTAGAGAGAGTTAGATTTAGCTCTTGGGGCTAACGAAAGGGATTTGGGGAAAAAGCAGGAACGGGGTACTGATTTTGGATGATCAGCCATGATCATTTTGAATGGCGGTGCTGGCTCGAAAGGTCATATGGCCAACTCCTGCACCTATTTTCTATGTTTCTTCTTGTCTTTGTTAATTTTTCACCTCATTTGGTCACTGAACCACTTCCTTTTTCATCACAATTGGTTACTGAAATCTGCCAACTGCTGTCCCATAATTTGATTGTGCCACTGTGTCAGAGTGTCATGGTGGTTTTGATTTTGCTAACTGATGCTAATTTCCAGCGAATTGTACCATTGCACCAGATTTGTCTCTTAATATTTGAATGAAAGTTAGCTCCTGAAAAACTTTTTAATGTCTCTGCTGACGTAGCTGTAACGTAGCTGTTTTCACATAATGTCATTACGAACAATACTTTCAAGTTATATTTATTCTGTAATTGTCTATTAATTTATCAATATAAACTCTCTTTGTTTTGTTCCAGTTACCCAGGAGCAGTCGAAGCAGATAGGAAACTTGGATATCACTACCCACCAGCTTAGAAGTCTTTCCCAACTGATAAAAATTCTTATTCTTCTGGAAAAAAGAATGAAAGAACTTCTTTCAGAAGTCTTTTTGGAAAGCACTTTCACACAGCAAGGCAGAAATGTTCGAGGTATTTCTTATTCATTAGCTTTTTAGAATGATTGACATAATTTTCCATCTACACATAACAAAAACTCTGATCTTGTGCTTGCGGGGTTTTTCTATTTGCGCAAAAACAGTACGCGATAGTGCTATGATTTTTCGGCGTTCTCCTGTGATGCAAGTGCAACAAGTTTCGTTCCGATTGGTGGTATTTTGTAAAAGTTAGTGAGGTTTAAAGATCTTAAAAACTGCGCATTCCTTCAGTCAGCGCCACGCAGATTGGTCTCTTCTCCTGTCAGTCAATGCCACGGCCGGTGTGGCGACGCCCCTTCATGCCCCACCAGCGGCGACCTGTCCCCCCCTCACTCACAAACTCCTCTCTCCCCTCCTCACAGAAAACTGTCCATCGTCTCCCCCCACCAACAGCGGCGGCCGCGGGGGGAGTTCAGTGGAGGCCAAGAAGAGATCCACAGTGTTCCATTACAAGTACTACCTAGGACTTGTTTTTCAGTAGAAGCCCTGTGGAGGCCCTTCTCGGAGGATATCTTCTCCACCAGCTCATCGAAATTCATGGTGCCCACCTTGACGAAAAAACCGACTCCATCTCCCCCCCCCCCACTCCCCCACCCCCCTCCCCGTGGCCCAGCTGCGGCAGCGAGCAGGCAGGCAGGTTGTTGGGTGGGCAGGGCGGGGACGGGGCGGTCAGACAGGACGGGGACGGGCCCAGCAGCGGCTTAGCCGGAGTGGGCGGAGGGATGGATGGAGAGTCGGGTTGCTGGGTGGCCGAGCAGTTTGAGGAGAGTTTGAGAGACCCACACACGCCCAGTCCAGCCCAAATCAAAACAAAACAAAACAAACTGGTCCAATCGTCAAGTCAACGAGATCTAAACCACAGCTAACAATGAATGACCTTTGGAGGAAGGAACTGCAGATGCTGCTTTTTATGTATGGAGGGAGGGAGTGACTGAGGGTAGGGGAGAGAGAGGTGAGGGAGGGATTGGGGGAGGGGAGGAGGAGAGAGGAAGGAAGAGGGAGGGTGAAGAGGAGGGGGATGGAGTGCTGGGGGATGAGGGGAAATAAGCCGTGCCTGCGCGGTTGGGGGCTATGCGTGAGTGGTGCAATATTGCGTTGGGGGGACGGGTTGCTTTGGGGGAACGGTTGAGTGGTGGAATATTGCATTGGGGAACGAGTCGCGTTGGGGGACCAGACCTCCCGGGTGACAGGGACCCAACGGGTCCCACTTTGTCTGGTCAATTTATAAAATCAGGCCATTGTTGCAGAACATCGCACAAGAACAGGTCTTTATGTGCACAATGTCTGTGCCAAAGATGATGCCAAGACCATCTCTAATCTACCTGCACATAATGCATATCCCTCCATTCCCTGCATATCCATATACCTATCCAAAAGTCCCTTGAATGCTGCCAGCATGTCTGCTTTAACCACAAACCCAGCTTTAAAAAAAAATAAAAAAATTCTCAAATTGACAATTTTATTACACACTTTAGGTTTGGTCAAATCCAAATAAGTTTGAGCCGAATTATAGAACCTTTAATTCAGAAATCTAGCACAATTTTGAGTGCAGTTTACACCAGGGTTGCTGCATTCATTCAGTAGCCTCATCATTTAAAATAGAAAGCTAGTCAATTTCCTAAATCTAAAGCAAAATCAGCTTCAAAATAGAAAAATATATTTGTACCTATCTAGTTCGTCAAGATGGAATAAAACATCAATGATCTTTAGTATGGTAATTTTATCTTTGCTAGGAGTGCTAAAGAAGGCCCCAGCAAATATTGACATGTCATCAGATATGAACAAAACCTGCATGCAAGATGACCAGTTGCTATTTATGGCTGAGGTAATCTAATCTCTTCTATGTTTAACAACAATAGATACTATATATTTTATTTGTATTTCAGAATGCCACGAGCTATGTTTGTATTCTAATTCTCAATAGACAATAATGTTCTAAAGTAGAAGCCAGAATTGGACTGCATGGTGCCCTGCAAGAAAGCTCCTCCATTCAAAAATATAGCAAATCTTCATCCTGCTTAGTAGTTTTTTGTTTAACGTGACAGATCCTTTGATTAGTTAGATCTGAAAAATCTATCAGTGCTCTCTAACTAAAAGAACAGATAAGGGACCACATAAGAGATCATTAAACAGAGCACACATGGTGATGGGGTTAATATACCAGCCTTGATTGAGAATTGGTTTACAGAGGAAAAATAAAGAGTAAGAGTAGACATATACTTTCAAGTTGGTGCTGGGGGCCCAGCCTCAGACTTGGATGAAAGGGTCAAGTGTAATATATGTCAGGTTGCAGCCAATACATTAAAAAGGTGGCTGAGTGGTCCTTGACAAAAATGTGTGGAGGCTTTGAGCAGACATAGATAGCCTGGGTGAATGTGAAACTGAAAATATTACGTGGGAAAAGTTGAAGTTATCCATATGGCTGGTGATGTGTCTCGGATAATCAGTCCTGGGCCCAGCACATAGAAGATCGTGCTCCCGCACCTCCGCTTTCCTTGATGTTTAGAGAGATTCAGCACGTCACCAAATACTCTGGACTTCTACAGATGCACTGTGGAACCATCCTGACTTGTTGCATGTGACTTGTAATGGCAATTGCAACACAAGAGGGTTGAGAGAGTGGTGGACTCAGCCTGCTCCATCATGTGTACATCAGAGATTGGGAAAGTGCAGTAGTTCTCCAGATTGACATATGTAGAGATATCACGATGCAAGGCTGCAAGATCTTCTTCAGCGATGCAGAGCCAAAGGCATCAATCTGAACCGGACGAAGTCGGTAGTGAAAACTACGTGTATCACATTTCTAGGGCATGTAGTTACAAATCGTGGTCTGAAACCGGATCCGAAGAAGATCCAGGCTATCCTTATAGATGCCCAATCCAACCAATCTAACAGAAATCCAAAGATTACAAGGCAGTGTAAACTACTTGGCAAGATCCCTGCCAATGTTGTCGGACACATTCGAGCCTTTGAGGAGATTGACCCACAAAGAAATAGAGTGAGAATGGTCATCAGAACATGACACGGCAATGCCAAAGATCAAGGAGCTGTTGACAACGGCACCTATTCTGGCGTACAACACACCAGATGAACAGCTGACCATACAATGTGATACAAGCAAGGCAGGTCTAGGTGGAACACTTATGCAGAAAGGACAACCACTGTCCTATGTGAGTTGAGCATTGACACCAACCGAGCAGAGATGCTCAGATTGAGAAAGATACACTAGCAATAGTGTTTGCCCTCGAGCGCTTTCATCAGTACACCTAAGGACAGAGAGTGATCGTTGAGAGTGACCACAAGCCATTGGATGTAATCGTGAAAAAGCTCCTGCATACAGCACCAAGACGTCTTCAGGGAATGGTGATGAGGATGCTACACTATGACATCGAGATCAAATGGGTAAAGGGAAAAGACAGCATCTAGCAGATATGCTCTCCCGAGCATACCTGCCTGACACCACAGGATCAACCAGATTCACTGATGTCAATGTAGTTGAGTCCTTGAGCTTGGGAGAGAACAAGGTCAAATGCATCCAAGCCCACACCAGGGAAGATGAAACACCGCAGACCGTTAAGACAGTGATCCAAAATGGATGGCCAGATTACAAAGCAGGTCCCAGAGGCAGCACAACCATACTTCAAGGTCAGAGACGAATTGAGTGTGCAAGTCGGCCTAATATTCAGAGGAGAGAGCGTTGTAATCCCTATCACTCTACGCAAAGAAATGAAGGAGACACTCCACACCTCTTACCTGGGAGTAGAAGGAACCTTCAGACATGCTAGAGAATGCATTTTCTGGTCCGGAATGACTTTGATGTGAAACAGGGTTACAGGGTTACAGGGTTTCCTTTATTGTCATTCAGACCGAAGTCTGAACGAAATTTCGTGCCTGCAGTCATACATACATACAATAAAATTAAAAAACAACAATAAACACATATTAACATCCACCACAGTGAGTCCACCTAGCACCTCCTCACTGTGAAGCCTGCAGGACGTACAACAACAGAATCAGAAAGAAACCCCATGATGCCCCATGACCTCCCAGATTGCCCATTAGAGAAAGTGGGAACCGATCTGTTCGAACTTGAGGAAAAGCACTATCTAATCACAGTTGACTATCTATCTAATTTCTGGGAAATGGACAGACTGGATGACCTGACCAGCAGGACAGTCGTGGTGAAACTCAAGAACCACTTCGCAAGATACGGAATTCCCAGCACTGTGGTAAGCGACAACGGGTCACAGTTCTCATCAGAGGAGTTTGCCACATTTGCCAGGAAATGGGAATTTGAGCTACACAATTTCTCCAAGACATAGCCATGCTAATGGAAAGGTGGAATCGGCAGTCAAGGCAGCTAAGTGAGTTCTGAAGAAAATCACTCACTCCAAAACAGATGTCTACTTGGCAATACTGGAATTGCGCAACAGCCCTGCGCAAGGAGGGAACAGTAGTCCTGCACAAAGACTACATGGAAGGAGAACAATAACGGTACTTCCAACAACATCTAATCTCCTCAAACCATGTGGTGCAAAGATACTCACAGAAGAGAGGAATAAAATGAAGGATTTGCAAGGAAAACAGTCAAAGATCTCCAACCAACATGCCAAGGATCTGCCAATCCTGGAAGAAGGTGATGTCATAAGATATAAACCCTATAAACTAGGAGATACAGATGGCAGAGAGCAACAGTTCAGAAACGACTGGATGAGAGATCATACAAAGTCGAGACAGAATCAACACTTCTAATCTGACGTAATCGAGTGGATCTGAAGAAGACCTGAGAACTACCCCAATACAAAACTCCAGAGAACCCACCAGACGTGGAGAAGACTGGGACACCTATGCAACCTCAGCTGACACAGTGAAAACCAACGCAACATGCATCACCAGGAAAAGAGGCAACTCGTGAAACTCAGAACACAGAGAAAACTAAACAACATCAAAGTGACACAAGAGAAGAAACTAGAAAGACACTTCTGAAATAAACACCATCACAAGGACTAGGGTAGGAAGAGTTGTCAGACTGCCAGAAAGACACGGCGAGTATGTCAAGAAGTAAGGTGTTTTGTTGTGATGTACCTAAATGCTTATGAGAAGAAAGAATGTGAACATTATTTTGTGTTATTGAAACAAGTCACAAGTATGGCTATGGGAAAAGTTGTGAAATAAGACAGAACAGTTTTATTCAGTTAAGTCAAACCATATTACTAGTGTATATTATTATGAAAAGTGTTTAGGTTTGCTTTATTTTGGATCTTTGGAAATGTAATCCCAAATTGTCAAAAAGGAAAGGATGTATCAATGTCCCTGTAATTTCAGCATAGGAGCTGTGCTCGTACTCGCGCATGCTCATACTCGCACACATTATTATGTAAATGAGGTCAGTGACTTGACCTGGAAATAAATAATTCTTGCTTTTGATCCCAACCCGAGTGAGTGTGGAGCCATCTTTCTACATCTAATATCTGCTAGTTTTACCTATATCGTAAGCAGACACATATCAAAACAGATCCTATCTGAAATACTGTGCACAAGTCTGGTCTTCCTATGTAAGGATGGGAATATTTTTGATTGGGGCAGTGCAGTAGTTCACCAGATTGACATATGTAGAGATGTGGTATAAACAAGCCATTGTCCTGCTCATGCTTCCATTATTTTATGTTCCAATGCTCTGGGAGCCATTTGTGTGAGGTGGAACTCAGTTCTGATCTAAGTTCTTGTCTCCCAAGTGTCACTAAAATTTTCTTTCCTCCTCTTGTTTTGCAATGTCTGCTTGTTTTTAAAGCAGTTCATGGTGACAGAAAACATTAAATGGTTGAAGTGTTGAAATATAAATTTGTACAGATGTCAGACCCCACCGTGAAGCAAACCCCTAAAATGAATCTCCTTTTATGCTTGGGTTAATTAGTAGGTATCAGCAAATATTACCAGCAATAAATAGAAGATTTTAGTAAGATTTTAGTAAGAATCTTTGGTACAAAATATTAAAGTATTATATGGAATACTTAAATAGATTCATAATTTGAATTCAAATATATTTACAATGGTGTTAATGCTAATCAACTACAATTCTATTATTTTCTTCATATTGCAGTATGTTTCTCTAGAATGTGACTGGAGAAATGCTTTCAAGGAGTTGGCTCATTCTGCAGCCTACTCTGTGAAGATGGTAATTGAAGAAATATGTTCAAAATACCTTGAACAAGAAACAAACCTTTACAACTCAGGTAAAAGCTTAGCAATGTGCACACAATCCGTGGAAGCTAAATGGAATCAATGTACGGAGAAAGAACCATCTAAAAAAGTCACAAAGGTAATATCAGTTTAACAGATTGATAAAGAAGGGGTTCGGCCCGAAACGTTGCCTATTTCCTTCGCTCCATAGATGCTGCTGCACCCGCTGAGTTTCTCCAGCACTTTTGTCTAACAGATTGATAATATATTCAGCAAAGATTGGTAGAAAATTATAGAAACATATCACAGATAGTCTAGCCACAGCATTCAAAAATGTAGAGAGCTATCAGAATATGTAATGTTAAATGAGATTAATAGAAAAATCTATGCCATAAACATGTTTACAGTTTTGCCTCTCATACCTCTCAGATAGCATATGAATCATCTTCAATATTTGTTAATTTCTTGGAAATTAATTGAATTAAGAGATATGGGGCTAAGGAAAGTGAAAAGAAAAGTGGTACTGAGGTAAACATCTTCAATATTTGTCTGCTATGATCTATGATCTCCTTAAATGTTGTTGCAAGTGCAAGGGGATGAATGACCTTCTTATGCAACTATTTCATATGTGTCAACATCCTATATAAACATATATCAATATGGTCTGTGCTTTCATTTCCTTTCTTATTGATTGGCCATAGGGACATGACAAAGCTGCTAATAATGTTTTCATGCATTAGATTCAGCCCTTTTGCAATATGGACAATCATTATAATTCACTGAGGCAAATTTGCCTCTGGATTTTCATTTATCATTATATATGGGAAGGAATTGAACCATTTTAGAAGGTAGCATTGTGGTTTGTGTTTCCACAGTGCTCATTGACAAAGATAAGCATCTATTGCTTGGGGATGTAGAAGACTAACTATAGTCACAGGAGATAGCAGTATATTCCAACTGACCTTGACCTTTGGCATCTCTTTTGTCTGAATAATGAACCTACCATCAAGTACATTGAGAGTTCAATGTTGTAACGTTAAAACAACCTCAGTCCTTATCATTATAAATGATTAGTCACTTGTTTGACATTGTAATATTCTTTGGAGTGCATCACCTCAGATATGTAATAGTTGGTAAAACTACAGATTTCTCCCAATAAGCTTGTCGTGAATATTGACGGTTTTCGTAGAATGAGAATAATAAGATGAGTCCAGATATCTTGTACATAGCTCACTCCTGCACAACTATATTCAATTCCCAGTGGAATGAAGAGAGCAAACTCCAATTAGTTTTCTTCCCTGCAAAAGAAGCCACTGCCAAAACTAAGATTGGCAAATTTAGCCTAGCCTTGTCTCCAAATGATCATGGTTATTGGATGAATTATTCTATTAATTCTGAGCTCTGTTATAAAAATACGGCTGAATGGTTAAACGTGAATAATTCTTATTTTGATTTGTGTTACAAAAGTAATTTATGTGATTAGTAATATTTATATCTGTTTGGAAGTTATAGGTGCATAGAATCAGTCCTGGTAAATTAAATTTTGGAACTTATAAAATTATGTTTTTGTAAAGAAATGTAATTTTTTGCAATAATCTTTTGGTGATTTACATTTCATTACTGGCACTTCCATTTCTATGCATTCATTAAATTAACTATTGAATTGCTTATAGTATTCAAGTACATAGCAACAGAATACTTGTTTGTATAAATGTAGTAATTGAAAGTGTTTTACAAAGCAATAGCACATCTATTAATGTATTTTAATTGTAATTTGATCTATTTTATAGCTCTCATGCTTCATTGTGCAGGAGATCTTTTTTCTATTATGCAGTGCGCTTTTCTTGATAATTATGATAATTCTGTCAGGCCTCAACATTAGATATATTTATTCTTTTCTAGTTTTGTTCTGACATCATGATGGATATTGATACGTTATTTCCATTGGCCCTGGCAAGCAATGAAAACTTTCTTCAGGAAATTAGGGAAAACTTTGTGGAAAGTTATTCCAAAGTGGCTGCAGATGTCCTATCTCGACTTGAAGAGAGAAGCAAAGACGTTCCTTCTAAGGTTCCAGTGCAAAACCTATATATTATCCTCTCCACAGCGATATTTGTCCATAATTTCTTAACCAAGTATGAAAATGCATTGAAACAGACGAGTAAAAAGTAAGTTTTCCGCACTGAAGCCGTTTAAATTGAAAAGTGAAATAAATTTAAGCAATTAAATGTTACATCATTACTAAATGCCTTCTAATTATATCTGTACAAAAAAAAAATAATAATCAGTCTCAACCCGAAACGTCACCTATTCCTTCGCTCCGTTGAGTTTCTCCACTATTTTTGTCTACCTTTGTTTCTAGATGGGCTGTTTTTAACTTATTTTTTAAATAAATTTATAAAAGCAAATATGTTGCTTGCCTTGTACATAGTTGACACCATAGCTAAAATATTGAAGTAATAATAAAGTTGTATACATTTCATTCTGACAGTTTGATGAGAAGAGATCCTATCATGATCATATTTTTTAGCCTTTAAAGCAAAGAACACATTATAAAAGTATTTTGAATATTAACATCACCTTTAGGCAAAGATAAAATGAATGATTGATTCATAATAATTAGGACCATCTGTGCATTGGAGATTGTTGCCTTTTGCCAAGGGCTTAAATAAACATCTTTTTTTTTCAAGTAGGTCGTTGTTTTTGCTGCCAGTTCAGCAGTATCAAGAATTCATCAAAGTGATCCAATTTCAAATTACAAGCTACAACATAAGAGTTTGTGCCACAAGTATTTTCCAGGATGCCCAGAGCCACCACTGGGAAGACTCCAAATCGTTTTATGAGGTTTGGAAATTCTTTACTTTTTCGTCTGTTTCTGTAATTGTAATCTAATTTTAGTTTGATTGTATGCTGAATAAGAATACAACAGTCATTTCCTACTACAATAGAAGTCTACACAGACCCAGTGGCGGACCTACATTTTTGGGGCCCTGAAGCTTGAACTGTTATGGGGGCCCTTCGTAACCATCAACGAGGTCTGGGTAACCACTGTTATCTTCTTCAATGGGGTTGTTCTACGACAGGCTGGCTAGGCCCCAGGTTTTGGGGGCAACTCACCCTGAAGCTCCAGCATTTTCAATAAATTGAAAGTGATTCTCACGCTTTCTGCTGGTAGTTTACGTAACAGAATGTTTCCAACACATGAGCAGTAAAATAACCCTCAAAAGATATATATTTCATGAAATAGACAATAGACATTTCTATGATCATCCACAATCAGTACCCTGTTCCTTCTCCCCATATCCCTTGACTCTGCTATCTTTAAGAGCTCTATCTAACTCTCTCTTGAAAGCCTCCAGAGAATTGGCCTCCACTGCCAATCCACTCTTGAAGATAGCGGAGTACTGATACGGGGTACTGATTGTTGATTATCAGCCATGATCACATTGAATGGCGGTGCTGGCTTGAAGTGCCGAATGGCCTACTCCTGCACCTATTGTCTATTGACAACTCTCTGTGTGAAAAAGGATTTCTTCATCTCCGTTCTAAATGGCCACTTAAACTGTGACCCCTGGTTCTGGACTCTCTCAGCATTGGAAACATGTTTCCTGCCTCTAGTGTGTCCAAACCCTTAATAATCATATGTTTCAATAAATGGCCTCAAACAGCTAAAACAATCTTTACAAAAAAATGTTACCTGAAATGTCTCTTTACCTAGCACTGAGATGAGGAAAAACGTTTTCACCCAGAGTTGTGAATTTGTGGAATTCTCTGCCACAGAAGGCAGTGGTCTTGTCTTTCAGCAGCACCTCGGTCTCCCTTCCTGAGCTCAGATACCCACTTCTCACCTCACCTACGCTCACTTCCCCTCACCTACACCTCGACTAAACCCCTCGCCTCAACGATACCTCATTACCAAACATCTCCTCACACCTAAACCTTGCCTCGACCTAAACCTTGCCTCGACTAAACCTTACCTCACTAAACCTCGCCCCTCAAATAAACCTCACACCTCGCCTCACACCTTAACCCCACCTCAATTTGACTAAAACCTCACACCTAATCTGCGCCTCGTCTAATCGCCGCCTCTCCAGCTTCCGCTCCCACTATTTATAGCCCCCTCCCCTGCATGTATTCAAGAGAGAGTTAAGGGCTTGTCCCACTTGGGCGTCATTTGTGCGTCAAGCAGATGGCGTGCGTAGATTTTGTACATCCCAAAATCCTGCCGCGCGCGACCCTGCCTACATCACCATGCATCATGTGCGTGTAATGTACACCATGCGGACATCACGTGCGCATCACGACGCACGCGTCGTGCGTCGTGATGCGTAAATGATGTCGCATAAATGACACGCAAATGACGTCCAAGTGGGACAGGTCCTTTAGATTGAGAGTTATATATAGCTCTTAGAACTAATGGAATCAAGGGATATGAGGTGAAAATAGGAAAGGGGTGCAGATTTTGGATGATCAGCCATGATCATATTGAATGGCGGTGCTGGCACGAATGGCTGAATGGCCTACACCTATTTTCTATGTTTCTATCCACTGCTGTTTGGCATAGTGCATTCCAAACATTCCGAATCCTCAGGGAAGAAATACCTCCACAATTTCATCTCAAAAGGGGCTGCTTTATCCTGTGACAATTCACCCCTTTTATAAATTCACCCCATGGGGGCCTAATCTACTAAATATTTCCCTATAAAACAACAACAATGTCGAACTTTCTATGCACTACCTCAAAATACTATTTCCACAGTAAGAAAAGAACAATTAATACTGTCTATACTAGGATGGTTACTTAATTTTTAAATGGTATCATAAAACCATTTTGCCTTGTTCACTAATTGACAGCATGACCATTCTTGATTCATTAATGTCACAGTGGTTTGTTCAATGTCTTGGATCGATACAACTAGATTTCCCTGTTTCACACCTATTAAACATGTTTCCTAAATACTTAATGAACCTACCTGCTGACTTTCTATGCCTCTGGTATGATCTTCATCAGAGTTTAATTAACCTTTTTAAAAACAAATTGCTTTGGTGCATGAGGCCTTGTTAACCAACCTTTTATGTGTCATTTTATTGAATGCCTTTTGGGAAAAACTACATCCACTTGTTCCCCACTGTCCACCTTTTTAGTTACCTGAGTGAACTAGAAATTTGGAAGCAGACATAAATTTGCCAAACATTTTTTATCTTTTGTCAAACTCTGTTGAGTCGTACAGTGATATGATTTTCTTAGTATCATTATATCATTTATTAAAAAAAAGGACTCACCAGGCTAAATGGTTTACATGAGTTGCTCTTTGTTTCACTTCTTTATTTAATAGCAATGTTACATTTTCTTTTCTTTCCAATTTATTGGGACCTCTTAGAATCTGTGTTTTGAAAGATTGCAACTGATGCATTTGGTATCTTTGAAAACACTTCATTTTTCACCCTAAAATGAAAATGACCGGAGATTTATCAGTTGTTCATTACTCAATACATTTTATATAATAATAATAATAATAATAACAATAATAATAATAATAATAGTTTTAAATTCTTCCCTTTGACATCTTATTTCCAATTTGTTTTAATGTGACTTTTATGTCTTAAAGTCTGTTTTTAGTGTTTCTTAGTGTGTTTTGTGTGGGGGGTGGTGTGGGGGGGGGGTAAGGGGGAAACCGTTTTGGCCGCCTCCTCCATGGAGAGGCGACTTTTTCCAGGTCGCCTCTCCCGTGGCCTAACAGCGAGGATCGGCGCGGCCTTTCCCGGAGACGCGCTCGGGGCTCCGGCGGCGGGTGCAGCGGGGACTGTCAGCACGGAGCTGGGGCTCGCTAGAGGGGAGCGCTCCGTTCCGTTGGCCCGCAGCAGACGGCAGCCTGAAGCCGCGGTCTGCACAGCTCCAGCTGGCGCGGCGTCTACAGCCCTCGTGGGGGACCCGGGGGGAAGATGAAGCTTCCACCGCCGGCCCGCAGCCATCTTCTACCGCGGGTCCGGTATGGACTTAACATCACCCCTGGAGGGGAGCTTCGACCGCCGGCCCTGCAGACTGCGGTGCTTATGGCTGCGACGTGGAGGGAACTTTAAATCTTCGGCCGCCGGCCTGCGGCCTACACCAACTAAAAGCCGCGGTCTCCGGTGGGGATGAGCCGACTCTGGACTTACCTGGACTTGTACCTTGTCCTTACCATCTGGACGCCCGCAGCAACGGCAACGGAGGGTTGAGGTCCCGACCACGGGGGGAAATGGAGGAGGACTGGCCAAATTGTGTGCCTTCCACCACAGTGATGAATGCTGTGGTGGATGTTTATGTTAAAAATGTATTGTGTTTTTGTGTGTGCCCTTTATCATTGTATCGCTGCTGACGTATCATTTCACTTGCACTTTTTGTGCAATGTGACAAATAAACCGTTGTATTGTATTGTATTGTATTGTATGTGTCAATATGAAGCAAGATTAACTACTGCAACTTAGTAATCATTCATAATTTTCTTTAGTTTGAACTAACATGTAGAAGTTCACGCAGAAGAACACGGAACCAGGACCCTTCAAGCCTGTGTTGTGATTTGATAAGATAATGGTGGAGCTAATCTTACTTTCAACAAACACTGACCCACTCTATTGTCGTACCCATTCAATGGGTCTCCACTGAGTTCCAATTAGTTTTTACATTTATTGATGGTTAACTCACATTTCTTTCTCTATTTTTGCCTCTTCATCATCTTTTTAGATATCGTTTGGTGATGTATAAATACTTCCCAAACTATAGGCCTAGCACTACTCTTTGCCACAAGGATACAAATTTAAAACGGGAGTCGGCCAGTCAACCCCTCAACTCTGATCCACCTTTTAATAACTGATCTGATTGTGACATAAGCTTGCTTATCAAGAATCTATCTGCTGTGTTTTACAAATACACAATAAATCCTGTTTTCACAGTTCTTCAAAAAGTTCCAAAGATGTACCATCACCAAGCATTTTAGTCTGTTGTCATGACACTTTGGACCTTGAATTGTGGGTGTTCTAGAATTCTGTTCCAGTGAACATCACACCAAACAGTCACTGGCCATCTGCACTCTGCTTATTTAACATATGTTTCTCATTGCTGAAACATTTCTTGGCCTAATTGTTGATAAACATAAATATCTTGTCTGAAGAAGGGTCTTGACCCGAAGCGTTGCCTATTTCCTTCGCTCCATAGATGCTGTCTCACCCACTGAGTTTCTCCAGCATTTTTGTCCACTTCAAGATACACCAGGTTCCTTACATCTTAATTATGGTTATCGAATGTTAAGTAATGTTAAAGGAATTAAAGTATTAAATTCATTTTTTGAGGCAATTTGATCCATAGCTCTTTTTGGTTTGATAAAATTAACTGTAGTTCATTTCATTAGGTTAAATTGAACTAATTTTTTGGAATATTTTAATACCTAAACTGTAATTACTATCCTGATTTGTGTTACACCTTATATAATCTCTGGAGAACTGTTCAGGAAGCATTTAACTTTATTTTGTGCTGTAATTTGTGTGGTTTTTAATTAGAATTAAAATATTCAGTGAGATTTTTAGACCCTGTTCAATGTAACTTAAGTTGAATTTCACAGCACTTTGATTATTAAAGCAAGGCTTCTCTCATCCATATGTCTTTACATTGGAGCAGCTGTTATTAAATGTTACATTGGAAAAATTTCACAATTACTCAGTATAATAATGATAATCAAACAAATGTAAAGGGCCTGATTAGCTTGAATAATTAGATCATAGTTACCTAGGAAGGTATGATTTCACTGTTTCCCATACATCGGGTGCAAATTCCTTTGATAGTTCCACAAGATTATATTAATTTTGATTCATTCATTTGTAGTAAATTGTGTATTTACAAATTAGCAGACAATGGGAGGCTTCTGTAGTTTAACAATACTCGAAGATGATACTTTAGACTTTCAGATTGTTTATTTAAGAAATGAAATATTCCATGTTACTATATGAATAAGGTGTACCATTTTTCAGTGATCTAAAGATTCTATAGGTTTAAGGTGGAGTGAAAAGATTTAATGGGAACCTGCGGAGCAACTTTTTCCCACATAGAGTGATGTGTATATGGAATGAGCTGCCAGAGGAGGTAACTGAGGCAGGTGCTATCACAGTATTTAAAATACATTTGGACAGGGACATGGATAGGAAAGGTTTAGAAGGATATGAGACAAATGCAGGCAGGTGGAACTGGTGCAGATGGGGCATGTTGGTCGGCATGAGTAAGTTGGACCAAATGGCCTGTTTCCATGTTGTATGATTCTATGACTAATTGTAAACTCCGCATATGACAGTTTATTTTTGTTCATTAATGTAAATAAATTGATTAATGTTTCTTAAATCTGGCTGTAGGTTTTATTTCAGTCCTCCTGTACAACGCACATTGCTTCATTTGTTTCTTGTTCACATTAAATCCATTAAAGACATATTGCAAATGGAATAACTTTTCATAAGCATTTAGGTTACTCATTGCTGCTGTCTGATTAATTTGGCAGGGGGAAAGATGTTCCTTTTCCATTCAAATGTGGCATTACCACTGTTGTGCTCTCCGTCATGATCTCTGGAGTGTGGTTCCCTCTAAGATAGCCCAGGAGCTCCTCACTGAGGTGTTGAGTGAAACCTTATCCATTCTGGCATCCAGATACTCTCAGTGCTGTCCTACATATAAGAGAACCTCACAGTTAAGGTAAGCTATAATGTCATAACAGTAGATTTAAATTAAGCAAATTCATCAAACATTTTTCACATACATGGCAACAGGAGGTGCATCCATAACCAAAATATCACAGTTATAGGGGGTTTGAAATAATGACAGAATGAAATAATGGTTGGGCAGCATCTGTGGCGAGAGAAAGAGTGATGACACTTCAGGTCAATGAGCTTTCAACAGAACTGGGAGTCTGGAGGGGGGGGGGTGGGGGGGGGGAAATAAACAGAAGAATATTTTTAAATTGCAGAGAAATGGGAAGAGTAGAGAGAGAAAACCAAAAATAAATAACGCAGAAATCAGAAGAAAATGAAAGACAAGGTAGTGGTGGTGCCAACTGAAAGAGGAGCTAGAAGCTGGTATTAACCACAGGAGGCTTTGAAGAAGATGTAAGTAGAAGAAGATTAATTAATTCTAAAATCAATTGTAAAGCAGCGGAGGAAGAAAAAGTTGAGTAACAGGCGAGTATGTCAGATTTTCTGAATGTTTTTAACTGAAGTGTAGAATCAGGTGGTGCTTGGTTGGGAGATGGAATGCTGCTTCACTGGCTCCTGCTGAACTCCCATGAACAGTAGAGGAGGCCAAATACAGAGAGGTCAGAGAGCAAATGGCATGTAAAATTAAAGTGTCAGGTGATAATGTGAATGACCGTAATTGGAATTTATCTGTCAGTCTCCAAATTTAAAATCATATTTATTTATAGGTCTTTTTCCCTTTCATTTGCTCTGTTTTTCAAAGATATTTATTGGAGTAAATTAATTTTGTCAATATTATTTGCCTCCTGAAATGTGTCACATCGAACAATTATGGTAGATTTATTGTTTAATAATAGTTAATAACACATGAATAATGAATCACTAATTAATTGCAGTCTTTGAAAATGTGTCCCCAGTGAAAGGTTATAAACTTCTTTGACAATAGACAATAGGTGCAGGAGTAGTCCATTCGGCCCTTCGAACCAGCACTGCCATTCACTGTGACCATGGCTGATCATCCACAATCAGTACCCCATTCCTGCCTTCTCCCCATATTCCTTGACTCCGCTATCATTAAGAGCTCTAACTCTCTCTTGAAAGCATCCAGAGAATTGACCTCCATTGCCTTCTGTGTCAGAGATTTCCACAGATTCACAACCCTCTGGTGTCTCTTGCAGCTCCGTTTCTTAATCCTAACATATGTAGTTGTGTTCTCTGCACTTTGTCCAAAGCCAAAATGTTTGAGAACAATCATTGAGGCATAGAGTGAAACAGTGTGGAAACAGGCCGTTCGTCCCAACTTGCCCACACCGGCCAACAATGTCCCAGCTACACGAGTCCCACTTGCCTGCGCTTGGTCCATATCCCTCCAAACCTGTCCTATCCATGTACCTGTCTAATTGTTTCTTAAACAATGGGATAGTCCCAGCCTCAACTACCTCTTCTGGCAGCTTGTTCCATACGCCCACCATCCTTTGTGTGAAAAAGTTACCCCTTGGATTCCTATTAAATCTTTTCCCCTTCACCTTGAACCTATGTCTTTTGGTCCTCAATTCTCCTACTCTTGGTCCATATCCCTCCAGTCCTGGCAACATCCTCGTAAATCTTTTCTGATCCCTTTCAAGCTTGACAATATCTTTCCTATAACATGGTGCCCTGAACAGATCGCAATATTCCAAATATGGTCTCACCAACGTCTTATACAACTGCAACATGACCTCCCAACTTCTATACTCAATACTCTGACTGATGAAGACCAAAGTGCAAAAAGCCTTTTTGACAACCTTATCAACCCGTGACTCGACTTTTGCACCTAGATCCCTCTGCTCTACAACACTACCCAGAGGCCTACTATTTAGACAATAGACAATAGGTGTAGGCATAGGCCATTTGGCCCATTCAGTGTGATCATGGCTGACATCCCCAATCAGTACCCCGTTCTTGCCTTCTCTCCATATCCCCTGGTGCAGCAGGCAGTAAAGAAAGCGAATGGTATGTTAGCTTTCATTGCAAAAGGATTTGAGTATAGGAGCAGAGAGGTTCTACTGCAGTTGTACAGGGTCTTGGTGAGACCACACCTGGAGTATTGCGTACAGTTTTGGTCTCCAAATCTGAGGAAGGACATTATTGCCATAGAGGGAGTGCAGAGACGGTTCACCAGACTGATTCCTGGGATGTCAGGACTGTCTTATGAAGAAAGACTGGATAGACTTGGTTTATACTCTCTAGAATTTAGAAGATTGAGAGGGGATCTTATAGAAACTTACAAAATTCTTAAGGGGTTGGACAGGCTAGATGCAGGAAGATTGTTCCCGATGTTGGGGAAGTCCAGGACAAGGGGTCACAGCTTAAGGATAAAGGGGAAATCCTTTAAAACCGAGATGAGAAGAACTTTTTTCACGCAGAGAGTGGTGAATCTCTGGAACTCTCTGCCACAGAGGGTAGTTGAGGCCACTTCATTGGCTATATTTAAGAGGGAGTTAGATGTGGCCCTTGTGGCTAAGGGGATCAGGGGGTATGGAGAGAAGGCAGGTACGGGATACTGAGTTGGATGATCAGCCATGATCATATTGAATGGCGGTGCAGGCTCGAAGGGCCGAATGGCCTACTCCTGCACCTAATTTCTATGTTTCTATGTTTCTATGACTCCACTATCTTTAATGGGAAATGCAGGACCTACATTTAATGTGTAGGTCCTGCCATTGTTCGATGTCCCAAAATGCAATACCTCGCACTCCTCTGTATTAAATTCCATCAACCATTCCTCTGCCCACCTGGCCAATGAATCCAGATCCTGTTGCAATCTTTCATAACCATCTTCACTATTTGCAAAACCACTCACTTTTGCATCATCAGCAAACTTGCTAATCTTGCCCTATAGTGACCAAAAATTGTACTCAGTAGCACAGGTGGAGCTAAAGCAGTATATTGTACAATTTTACTTCGGAGTCACGTGAGTGACTACGGGAAAGAAGCCCGCTACGACGCATGCGTGTCATATCGCATACACGCATTGAACGAGTCAGACGTGGGAGACGATGTCTCCCTAGAGGAAGCAGGTAAGAGACTGCAGAATTTTTTTCCACTTACCTTACAGGTAGGACTGTAAGAAGCTGCGGGAAGCTGGAGGGGAGAACCGCGGAGACAGCGGGCAGCCAGCAGCAGCCGACGGCACCCGAATCCTCTTGGAGAGGAAACAGCTGTGCCCGACGTCGCTCCCCGCACCGGCAAGATTGACTGCTGCCGGGCGGGAAGCGCAGCAACACGTCCCGGGGGTGTCCAGACTCAGGTGAGTCTATGATGGATGCAGTCGCTAGCGGCTCCAGAGCCGATTGAAGCGGCTGCAGGACCCGGAAGAGAGCAGGACTACTCCTGTAGCCGTCAGCCGACATCTGGGACAGCAGCCCAAGGACCTACGCTACGGGGTCCGTGGGGCTGCGGGAGGAAGGACGTTCCTCCCAAACGGCAGGCTGAGAACAGGTAAGAACAAAGTTCCCTTACCTTTGTTTCTTTTACAGCGGTTTGCTGCCGTATTCTGAAGAGCAGCAGGCAGCCAGCTAAGGACGTCAGGGCAGAGCCACAGACGTTGCTGCTGTGCTGCTGAACAGCAGGCAGCCAGCTACTGATGTCAGTATACAACTGAAGTACTGCCACACAGAATCGCTGCTGTTTAATGACCAGCAGCAGGCAACAATGAATGTCGGCACCAGCATCTCCCATAAGGGAGCAAGTGCCAAACTTCACCTTAAATGGGTAGAGGTGCCCGTGAGTACCGGGACCATGGGGAGCGACCAGTGCCCGTAGGCATGGGGACCGGCTGCGGGATATACCGCGTGCGACTAGTGCCAGAGAGCACCAAGGTCGGCAGGAGCGGTCCCATATATATTAAAGCACCCGTGACGACTAGTGCCCGAGAGCATGTAAGTCGGCTGGAGCGGTGGCTGGAGTAAATTTCTCCACAGTGGCAGGCTCCGGGATTGGAGGATAGCCACAGTGGGCAAAAATATAAGTCCCACAGCAGTTTCCCATAAGGGCTGCATGAAATATCAGACGCCTCTGAGGAGGGTATGGAAGGTCTGTCGGGGTAAAATCTGAGCAGGTGATGGAGCCACCTTCCCCTATTGAAGGGTGGGATAAAACAACCTGCTGAACATGATGAGCCAGTACTGCCAGCAGGAACACACTGAGAATGATCTCGAGAAGGATGGCTGTGAGTATTGAATATATGTCCACCCATCAACTTCAAGCTAATACTTTTTGCTGAAGTGTTGGCAAGGCATTTATACCCCGGGAAATTATGGTGCTCTTAATGTAGCCAGTGTTACAGGTGCACTTGCAGACATGTTGGGCAGGCCGTTAGGAGTCGGGATATTAAAATCCAAAATACTCTGAAAGGTCTCATGGCGGGCATAACAGCTTTGGCCCACATGTTAGAAAAGGTGGACATAATTAGTGACCACAAGGATGCTATTGCACTATTTTTGCAATGTGCAGTTTTTGAACTAAATATATTAGAAAGAGGGCCATTCAGCCAGCTCTAGACCCTAAGTTCGCTATACTATGTAAGCAAAGGGCTATAGACCCTGTTATTTGGGGGAGACCTGTCCAAACAGGTTAAAGAATTGGATGAGGAGGCTCGACTTTGGGCCTGATTAGAGCAGCCAAAGGATATCTGGGGAAGACATTAACCTTATGTGCATCCTAAGAGAGGTAGTGTTTGTAATTATACTACAAAGAATTGGGCACAGGTACCCAGCAGCAGCGTCCTGTTTAGGGTTTTTGGCCCGGGACGACCACTGTGGAAGATGCAAAAGCCTCTACGTCAGCATCTACCCTAACCTAAACCTTTAGGCCCTCCACAACCGCGAATGAAACCAAGAAAATACTTGGTTACCACCGATAACCATGGAGGTAGGTGAATTTGGGGCTCCAGCATTAATAGGGAGCACGGAAGTTGGAGGGACATTGCAACTTCATGTTGAAGCTTGGTGTAATATATCTATGGACAGATATATCCTTAGCAGTTTTAAGGGATATCTGATAGAGTTTCTACACAAACAAAACCCTCCAGTACAACATAAACCGGACAGACAAACATGCTTACTAAAAGGGTAATGGAATAAACCAAACCTGAACAACAGGATTTGTCTCAAACATCTTTATTAGAAATAAGAAAGATGGGGGTTGCCGTATTATTATGGATTATCAACGCTTTACAATGTTGTGCAATATATTCATTTTAAAAATGGATACTTTGAGCAGTACTAAAGAGTTAGTTTGCAGCAGGCTACTTTATGGCAAGTATTAATCTTTAAGATCCTTACTATTCAATATCCAACAGGAGAAAAATTTTAAACCAGCTTTGGGACTGCTGCAACACAAAAATCATAGAGTAATGGCATAGGTGGATGATATCCTTATTGTGGGAATAACTTATGAATTGGCAGGTTAGGCAGTGGTTGCCACTAAACAATTGTTTGAACAGCTGGAATTCATTGTCCATCCACTTAAGTCAAAATTGACACCATTAACACATTTAATATGTTAATGACTTTACTAATAGGGAAAGCCACAGAGTTCAATGGGCTCAAAATTATAGAGGCCATTTATTTTGGCCAATGGAGCTAACGATAGAAGCTATACAAGAATTATAATGTTGGGAACACAATGTTAAGTATTGCTCCAACCCAATAGTTATTCACAACCCGTCTGTGCTATTACAAACAGATGCCAGTGCAATTGGTTACGGTACAACTGATACCATCTCGAGCTATGGGGGAGATGGAATATACAAGAAGCTAACCTACTTAACACTAAGGGTATAAGTACTTAGAAATGTTAAGTGCATTTCATGGGCTAAAAATCTTATTGCTCAGGAATGAAACTGCAGCATGTTATATGGTAGATAGATAATACCTCGGTGGTGGCATATATAAGTCATATGGGTGGAAATATATCAACATCTTGTGATGAATTGGCAAATTCAATTTGGCAATGGTGTATCCAAAGGAATATTTGGTTATGGGCTACGTATCTACCAGGGATACTTAATTCAGTGGCAGACGCCAGGTCACGAAAAATTTAATGAAAATACGGAACGATATTTGCTGAAATCACAGCAAAGTACGCAATGCCGGATATTGATTTTTTTTTGCATCCAGGTTAAATCAGCAGTTACCAAGGTATATATCATGGGACCCAGATCCTGGGGCAGAAGCTACAGATGAATTCTCACTGCACTCAGGGAAATGGTTCATTTATGCATTTTCCTCCTTTCTGCCTCATCAATCGGGTACTATGGAAAATTCAACTAGACTCGGCATCTGGGATTCTCATAGTACCTGATTGGCCTACCCAACCATGGTTCTTGGTGCTTCAGGATTTGGTGCTAACACCATATATTACTTTAGGACATAGTCCTCAGTTGCTGGTGCATCCGGTGACTGGGGACAGCCATCCTTGCCATAATTATCTGAATTTATTGCTTTGTAGACTCTGATAGAACCACTTTGGTATATGGGTCTATCTGATAGAATTGTGGACATGACCACAGCAGCACAGAGAACTTTGACTCATAAACAGTATTTATGTCATATTAAGAAATGGACTAAATACTGCCTGGATAACAATCTAGACCACAGGGAGATGGATGTTCCAGCTGTGCTAGAATTTCTCACAAGCCTGCACTATGAAGGACTCAGTCACAGCACGGTCAATAGTGCTAGGAGTGCCTTGTCGAGTTAATTAAGGGAAGGCACAGAAAGACAGGCTGTGGGCTCACATCCTCTAGTAGTAAAACTGTTACGAGGCATCTTTAACACTAACCCACCAAGGGCTAGATATAGCCAAATCTGGTATGTGAGTGTAGTCCTAACCATGTTACGGAATTGGTCACCGGCTACAGCATTAACGCTGAATAAACTCACTATGAATATGGTATGCTAATGGCGCTGGTCACAGCGTAAAGGGTCCAGTCATTGCAGAAATTATGATTGGATAACTTCACTGAGGCGACAGGAAGTTTGATTTTCGTGATCCAGGACATTATTAAGCAAAATAAACCAGGATCAGCGGGTCAGGTCATAGAGTTCATAGCCTATCCGCAGGACGAACGCCTCTGTGTAGTGAAACACATTGTGTTATATATTGACAGAACAAGGGCTATCAGAGGCAATGAAAAGGCTTTTTTGATTAGCCATAAGAAGCCGTACCAAAAAGTCTCGACTCAGACCATTTCACGGTGGCTGATATACGGCTTAATTCAGGCAGGAGTGGACACTAATGTATTCAAATCTCACTCCACCAAGGCTACAGCTACATCAGCAGCTAATCGCCTTGAGGTACCGATGGACAAAATCCTCAGAACTGCAGGATTGTCATCAGAGAAAACGTTTCACAGATTACAACAAAATTTTAAGTTCTATATAATTTATACCTGAAGCTTACAAGGTTTATGAATTGATTTAATAAATATTATTTACCATTTTTGTTTAAAATGTTGGTATGAATGTATTTCTTGAATACCAGTAACAATTTCTCCCAAACTACCAAGGCAGTTGTGAAGCTTGGACTCGTTCCACGGCATGAGGTCACAGAGCTTTGAAATCTTCACGAAGTCACTCACGTGACTCCGAAGTAAAATAGTAAGATTAAACGAGAACTTACCAGTTTGAAGTTTGATCTTTATTTTATGAGGAGGAACGTTGAGGGAATACGTGCCCTCCGCTCCCACCCTCATATGGTCATATCTTAAACTGGTATCTCTTTAATAATCTTACTATCTTAGGTCATTATAGTGTATCTGTGACCTCACACCGCTGCTTTGAAGAATGACACGCATGCGTCGTAGCGGGGTTCTTCACGTATTCCCTCAACGTTCCTCCTCATAAAATAAAGATCAAACTTCAAACTGGTAAGTTCTCGTTTAATCTTACTATTTTATATTCATCAACTACACATAATTGTTTGATTGCTTTCACTATCATTACTGATATTCTCTGATCAATTCACCGTTACCTTGCACCTATACTGCAAGTTTTTGCTTTTTTTACTTATTTCATTCTCATTAACAAATTGACAAAATTCTCCAATCCTCATTTTATAAGTCTTTGCAATACATGCTACTCTAAATCTCGCCTTCACTCATGGAAGCAAGAATACACCATTCAGGCTTTAAGCCGTCTCCACCATTCGAAAAAATAATTTCTGATCCTATGTCTTATGTTCAGTTTCTAGCCCAATCCTGATATCTTCTAATTTCCATGGTATTCAAAAATCTAATGAGTACACCAATAGCTCTCTGAGGTAAATAATTCATATTTCTCTCTCTGTTCAAAGTGCCTTATTCCTGTCTTTACACTGTAGTTCTGGACTTTCCAACTTATGGAAATGACATTGACAAAAACTCAGCTCGCTAAACTAGTCATAGTTCGTCGGTGTTTACTTAATCTCTCCACACAAGCAATTGCTCATCCCAGTAAGTTTATCTTGGCTTTTTGGAATGGTATATTAAGCTTAGTGTTCTGTGATTTCAAATGCATAAACAATTCAAACAAAATAGGCCATGATTGGCTGCCAACAGTAGGCAACCCGTGTAGATGTGACCTATATGGTAAGTATGATCCTATTATTTGTGGGTGTTCTATTGTCATTTTATAGACTCTAGTTGGTAAAATCCTCAATGGCAAGCAAGATTTGTTCCATTTTATCTCACACAAAAATGATGGTTAGTTGTGAAAGGTAAGTTATTTGATACCCAAACATCATTGCATGCGTTCCTCTAGGCAATAGAAAAACATAGAAAATAGGTGCAAGAGTAGGCCATTCGGCCCTTCGAGCCTGCACCGCCATTCAATATGATCATGGCTGATCATGATCAATGCCCCAGATTCAGCCATCCTCGGCTAATTCATTGATTCATTCCTTCCAATGCATCATAGTTCACAAGTAGGAATGTTCATTGTTGATTGTGCAACATTCATTTGCCTTTGCAACTCAACAGAAAATGAAATTGTCCATGTCCACATGACCCAAATTACACCAATGTTGATAAGTGGAAAATAAAATTTGCACCATAGAGGTGTCACATAATGACTATCTCCACCAAGGGGCAGTTTAAACACCAATCCTAAACATTTAGTATCATTATCATGAGGTGATGTGTAATTGTGGAAGTATTATAGCATGCAATCTACTTGATGAGTGCACATTTCCCAACAGAACTGACATTACAGCCATCCTTCTTTGCACTGAAAACCTTTTATGGTCGGTTTGCCAATCAGCTGAAGAATTGCTTCAGCCTTTGGAGGATACGTCTCACTGGATTTTCACCATTCACAACCATTGCAATACACTTCTTGCTGCTCTTGCTGTTTTGACATCACCACTTGACAAACTGTACGAGTAAGTGAATTAAAATACATTTATTAGTGTTTGCACCATTTTTGGTTAATTTTAAAATTGACAATTTGCTTATGATTTCTTAGATGAGGTGTAATTTCTCATGTATATTCAGAGTTTGGGAACTAAATTACAATGTTCAAAAGAGCAACAAAAAATGGGAGAATGACTCAAATGAAGCAAACCTCAGAATGTTCTCACTTGTAAAGTAGATGTACATGTATTTAGCCTCACAAGGTTTACAACCGGGATGCTATGACAACGGTTGAATCGAGTGAACTCTTGTTTCTCCTGGATCTGATTTTGAATTAGAGCCTGTATATGGAAGAAAACTAATATTTGCCTATTCAAAATTGAGATGTTCTTGAAATGTTCGCTTGTGAAAATCTGTCCATCATTGAGACCTGTTTGTGAGCATTTTTCTTTCTTTTGTACCAAAGTAGAAAATGATTGTTGATGGGGATTTCATATGTAGATTGCTGTTATTTGCATTTGGAGGTCCGCAGACAGATATTGGTAGTCCCTTGGTTGAACCTTTTAATTCAGTAGAAGTTGAGATAAACAGTGGACACCACAGAATTTTACGTGTAGTAAGGTCATAAGGAATAGCCATTTGGCCCATAAAGTCTACTCCGCCATTCAATCATGGCTGATCTATCTCGCTTTCCTAACCCCATTCTCGTGCCTTCTCCCCATAACCTCTGACATGTACTAATCTAGAAACTATCTATACAGAATTAATTATTTTTATGTACCTTTAATATAAATGTTGGCCTTAAAAACATGTGCATTTAGCAGCTTATTTTAATTTAGAGAAACGGCATGGAAACGGGCCCTTCATCCCACCGAATCCATGGCGACCATCGATCACCCATTTACACTAGTTCTGTTATCGTTCTTTCTCACCGTTCCCTACATATTAGGGACAATTTTACAGAGGACAATTAACCTACTAACCTGCACTTTGGGATGTGGGAGGAATCTGGAGCACCTAGAGAAAACACACGCAGTCACAGAGAGAAAGTGCATCTCCACACAGGCAGCATCCAAGTTCAGGATCGAACCCGAGTCTCTAGAGCTGTGAGGCAGCAGCTCTACCAGTTGTGCCTCCGTGCCTCCCCTGGCTCAAAGATGCTAAAATATAAACAACATCCAAGTCTGGAGCTTAACTTCAAATCAAGTCTTCTGGACTATTACTTCAACTTAGTAGGTTAATATGTATCATTTCATTTACATTAATTACAAGTAGTTTGTTAATTATGTTCTTTGTTTTTATTTGGTCAGAGTATTTTGTGGTGGTTTCTGTGAATATGATGCTGCACAACCTTTAAAGCCGGTGAATTGTGGCTTACTGGAATGGTTACGTTGGATTCAAAGTTCTTTCTCTTATGAATTACTCAGGTGAATATAGTGTCCACTATTGAATTTATGGGTTGTCAGATGCTATTTTTACATATTCCTCAAAGTTTTCAGTAATCATTCATATTAAATCACAGAAAAACATGCAAAGATGAAGAATTCCGATATCTTGGTCTCAGGCAGCAGTATGTATGTTTCTGGGAACTGGACTGCCCACAGCAGACATGTAAAGGCACTAGAAAAATAGTATAAAATTCCTGAAAAGATGAATCAATCAACATTCAAGTACCTCAGCATTGACAGCTATAATTGGCTAGTCAATAGACAATAGGTGTAGGAGTAGGCCATATGGCCCTTCAAGCCAGCACTGCCATTCAATGTGATCATGGCTGATTATTTGCATGTCTGATACCTGATTCCCAAAACAAACACTATTTTCCAATCTAGACACAAAATGCTGGGGTAACTCAGCGGAACAGGCAGTACCTCTGGAGAGAAGGAATGGGTGACGTTTTGGGTCGAGACACTTCTTCAGACCCAAATCATCACCCATTCCTTCTCTGCAGAGATGCTGCCTGGCCCGCTGAGTTACTCCAGCATTTTGTGTCTACCTTCTATTTAAACCAGCATCTGCAGTTCTTTCCTACACACTATTTTCCAAGCTCTGCCATGGGAGGAGATTGCTGGTTGGGCAAGGGGAAAGATTCAAGGATATGCTCAGAGCTGCCTTGAAAAAGTGCATCATATTCCTTTGCCCTTCGGAATCTCTGTGCCATGATAGCTCAACATGAAGATGAGCATTTATGATGGTATTAAGCATGTTAAGGCCGGGCTTCAGAAGCTATGAGTAAACCGAGGAAGCAATGCACACCTTATAAACTATCTATTCACCCACCCCATTAACCACTTCCTGTCCCGGCTGTGGAAGAATCAATGGTCGTCACTGCAGGATCCACAAAACTGGAGTGGAAGCAAATCATCCTTGATCCCAACAGAATGCCCAAAGGAAAGAAGGAGATAAGCATCGAATATATTTGAATAGAAAATTTAAGCTATTTATTAATGCTTTGTTTTTCATTATTTCATTATATTCATTTCATTACTAAGATTTCCACTAATCTTTTTTTTTAGAATCAATTTAATATTTCTGTTCTCAGCTCCACAGAAGGTGTTAGTTTTTAAAAGTGGAATTCTATTTTGTTGTTGTTTTATTTGCTGTTCATAAACCGTATGATTTTGAAAGTATAAATTAAATGTAATTTTTGGTATGTGTTCCAGCTCACCATCGTGTGATAAGATATCTGTTGATCAGCACCTTACATTGTTATTATCACAACCCCGCTGTGATTGGAACTTACTTCTGCAAATACTTATACTTCAGGATTGTCTGGTCCCTCGAATTCTGCTGAATAATATGTGTAAGTATAAAATGATGTTTTATAACCAACACAGTTTCTAATTAAATCTTTGATGGGACTGGAAAAAACTGAATGCTCACAGAGTAAGCCTCATAGAATTTAAGGGCCTACTGTTTTGTTTTGTAAAGCATAGCCTTGAAAACTTGTTTTATAAATCTGATCAATTTTTATCATCTAGGTACAAAGTGCACCAATATTGCATCTCCATACATTCGATGTTGTTACCCAGTGCTAAAGATATGTAAAAAAGATGATTGGATGCCCCGGAAATGTGCAGGGATATCTAATGATGTGCAATGGTAATTTTCACATCACTCACGTCCCTGTAGTACAACTGATCTTGCCAGCCCAGCTGGAAGGTTGATGCCTATCTTGGAATCAGTTAACGATGCAGTTTAC
Source organism: Leucoraja erinaceus (assembly GCF_028641065.1). Classification (NCBI taxonomy): domain Eukaryota; kingdom Metazoa; phylum Chordata; class Chondrichthyes; order Rajiformes; family Rajidae; genus Leucoraja; species Leucoraja erinaceus. Next base: position 102,191,555 of record NC_073379.1, read on the forward strand.
CGCACTGTTGCCAGCGAGTCCAAGACATCCATTTTCTTGCATGTTGGTTTGTTCTGTGTTTATTTTCCTGGTAATCTCTTACATCATTGCTACATTTGTAGACGATGTCCTCATCCACCCTAATTCGGTTTTGGAACACCTAAACCTTATTTCTCCCACCCTGATCAATTCCACACTATCTGATTCTCCCTTCCAAATTTTTTTCCATACTCACTCTCCTCTCTTTGCAAACATCTTTTCCTCAACATCCATCCTTTACAATTATCCCCAAGCCTCCTCTGAACTTACTTCCTCCATCATGTTCAAAATTATTTTTATTTGTCTTATTATCTTTACAAATATACTGCCTTACTGACAAGCCTAATGATTGGATTGAACAGTGTCTGAACAGTGAAGAAACGTTGGAACCATTGGGTCAATATGGTGCGCAGGTGCTGTTCACCGAATGGTACATTTTTGTGCCCTAGAATCATCTAATATATGTCCCCTCAATTACTGGTAAATTGTCAAGAGAGTCAAGAGTATTTACATAGAAACATAGAAAATAGGTGCAGGAGGAGGCCATTCGGCCCCGAGCCAGCACCGCCATTCTCCCCATATCTCTTGATTCCACCAGCCACTGTAGCTCTATCTAACTCTCTCTTAAATCCATCCAGTGATTTTGCCTCCACTGTCCTCTGTGGCAGGGAATTCCACAAATTCACAACTCTCTGGGTGAAAAAGCTTTTTCTCACCTCAGTCTTAAATGGCTTCCCCTTTAGAAACATAGAAACATAGAAATTAGGTGCAGGAGTAGGCCATTCGGCCCTTCGAGCCTGCACCGCCATTCAATATGATCATGGCTGATCATCCAACTCAGTATCCTGTACCTGCCTTCTCTCCATACCCCCCTGATCCCCTTAGCCACAAGGGCCACATCTAACTCCCTCTTAAATATAGCCAATGACTGGCCTCAACTACCCTCTGTGGCAGAGAGTTCCAGAGATTCACCACTCTCTGTGTGAAAAAAGTTCTTCTTTATCCTAAGACTGTGTCCCCTGGTTCTGGACTCCCCCAACATTGGGAACATTTTTCCTGCATCTAGCTTGTCCAATCCTTTTATAATTTTATGTTTCTATAAGATACCCCCTCATCCTTCTAAACTCCAGTGAATCCAAGCCTTGTATTTTCAATCTTTCCTCATATTTTGTTTCAGCCTCACTGAGGATCAAATGATAATAAATATTGTATTGTAATGTATTGTATTGTATATGACAGTCCCGCCATCCCAGCGATCAATCTCGTGAACCTACGCTGCACTGCCTCAATCAGAAGGATGCCCTTCCTCAAATTAGGGAGACCAAAACTGTACACAATATTCCAGATGTGGTCTTACCAGAGCCCTAAGCAACTGCAGCAGAACCTCTTTACTCCTATACTGATATCCTCTTGTTATGAACGCCAACATTCCATTAGCTTTCTTCACTGCCTGCTGTACCTGCACGCCAACTTTCAGTGACGAGGACACCCAGTTTCACCCCAACACCGAGCCTAGCGGCACTCCACTCGCCACTGCCTGCCATTCTGGAAAGGATCCGTTCACTCCTACTCTTTGCTTCCTGTCTGCCAACCAATTTTCTATCCACGTCAACGACCTACCCCCAATTCCAATTTTAGTCACCAGTCTCCCGTGCGGGACGTTCTTAAAGGCTTTCTGAAAGTCTAGGTACACAACATCCACTGGCTCCCCTTCATCCATTTTACTTGTCACATCCTCAAAAAATTCCAGAATCGGAATCGTTTATTGTCATTTGAACGTAAGTTCAAACAAAATTAGGTTTCTGCAGTCATAACAACAAACAAAAACTAAAAAAACGAACACAATTACTCAATTCTACACAAACATCCATCACAGTGAATCCCCAAACACCTCCTCACTGTGATGGAAGGCAAAAGTCTTATCACTTCCCCATTCTCTGTGCCCATTCCCCACCCGCAGTCAAGCAGCCAAACTGCTGCATCGAGCCGATCGAGGCTCCTGATGTGAGATGTTAGAGCCCCCCTGGCGGTCGATGGTAAGTCCTGTGGCCGTTTAAGCTGCGGCGGCGATATAAGGCCACGTTCTGGGTTGATTTAAACCCCTTGATTCGGGCGGGCGAAGTTTGCCGTTGTGGGAGCTACGAAAAGCGGGCCCCCACCAGGAACCCGCGAGCTCCCGATGTTACCGCTCACAGGGTCTGAAGCCGAAGCTCAGAAGCTCCGAAGTCAGGTCGCAGTCGCGCGCCACCTCAGCTCTCCGCACTCCGAGGTCAGCCAGCTCCGCGATGGTGAGTCCGCAGGCTCTGCGACTGGAGCCCCAGGTCGATTCCAGTTGGAGGCCGCCGGATCCACGCTGTTAGGCCCTAACGACAACGGAGACTCGACAAGGAAGAAGTCGGGTCCCCGTACAGGGAAGAGATTAAAAAGTTTCCCCCACCCGCCCCCCACATATACACAACTGAAAATAATATAAAAACTAAAACCAACCAATCCACTGAACAGGACAAAAAGGAAAAAAAGACAGAAGAACTGCAGAGGCTGCTGCCGACAGGCGCCGCCATCTTGTCCTTCAAATTATCATTTTCCTTTCATAAATCCATGCTAACTTGGACTGCTATCCAAATACCCCATTATTATCTCTTTAATGATTGACTCCAGCATCTTTCCCTCCACCGAAGTCAGGCTAACTGGTCTGTAATTCCCCGTTTTCTCTCTCGCTCCTTTCTTGAAAAGTGGGATAACATTAGGTATCCTCCAATCCACAGGAACTGATCCTGCATCTATTGAACATTGGAAAATGATCACTAATGCGTCCACTATTTCTAGAGCCACGTCCCTGAGGACCCTGGGATGCAGACCATCAGGCCCAGGGGATTTATCCTCCTTCAGTCCTATTAGCCTACCCAACACTATTTCTCGCCTAATTAAAAATTCTTTCAGTTCCTCTACCCCCTAGATGCTCTGTCCTCCAGTACTTCTGGGAGATTGTTTGTGTCTTCCTTAGTGAAGACAGATCCGAAGTACCTGTTCAACTCTTCTGCCATTTCCTTGTTCCCCATGATAATTTCACCCCTGTCTGCCTTCAAGGATCCCACATTTGACTTTGCTACTCTTTTTCCCTACCCTATCTAAAGAAGCTTTTACTGTCCATTATATTACTGGCCAGGTTCCCCTCGTACTTCATCTTTTCAGCTTGTATAGCATCTCCCCTCCCCCCCCCTCTCCCCCCCCCCTCTCCCCCCCCCTCTCCCCCCTCCCCTCCTCCCTCCTCCCCTCCCTCCTCCCTCCCCCCCCTCTCCCCCCCCTCTCCTCCCCCCCTCTCCCTCCCGCTCTCCCCCCCCCCCCTTCTCCCCCCCCCCTCTCCCCCCCCCCCCTCTCCCCCCCCTCTATCAGTTAATTGGGGTTTCGTCTTCGTACTCTTTCAGTTTTTTGGCGTTTCGGCCTCGTTTCCATTCGGTTCTTTAGCTTCAATTTCTTTGCTTTGGCTTCTCATCCGTCGGCGCCCCATCCGGGTACGAAAATGAAAAAGGTAGAGCTAGTGGATGTAGTGTACCTGGACTTTCAGAAAGCCTTTGATAAGGTCCCACACAGGAGATTAGTGGGCAAAATTAGAGCACATGGTATTGGGGGTAGGGTATTGACATGAATAGAAAATTGGTTGCCAGACAGGAAACAAAGAGTAGGGATTAACAGGTTCCTTTCAGAATGGCAGGCAGTGAATAGTGGGGTGCCGCAAGGCTCGGTGCTGGGAATAAAAAGGAATTAAGAGTAACATCAGCAAGTTTGCAGATGACACAAAGCTGGGTGTCATTGTGAACTGTGAAGAGGATGCTATGAGAATGCAGATTGACTTGGACAGTTTGGGTGAGTGGGCAGATGCATGGCAGATGCAGTGGAATGTGGATAAATGTGAAGTTATCCACTTTGGAGGCAAGAACGAGAAGGCATGAAGTAAATGAGGTGCTTGAGGAATGTAAAAAGAATCTTAAGAAAGAAATTAGAAAAGCTAAAAGAAGATATTAGGTTGCTTTGGCAAGTAAGGTGAAAGTAAATCCAAAGGGTTTCTACAGCTATAGTAATAGCAAAAGGATAACGAGGGATAAAATTGGTCCATTGGAGAGACAGAGTGGACAGCTATCTGCAGAGCCAAAAGAGATGGGGGAGATATTGAACAATTTCTTTTCTTCGGTATTCACCAAGGAGAAGGATATTGAATTATGTGAGGTAAGGGAAACTAGTAGAGTAGCTTTGGATACTATGAGTTTCAAAGTAAAAAAAGTGCTGACACTTTTGAGAAATATAAAAGTGGATAAGTCTCCAGGTCCGGACAGGATATTCCCTAGGACATTGAGGGAAGTGTAGAAATATCTGGGGCTATGACAGAAATATTTCAAATGTCATTAGAAACGGGAATAGTCCCCAATGATTGGTGTACTGCGCATGTTGTTCCATTGTTTAAAAAGGGTTATAAGAGTAAACCTAGCAATTATAGACCTGTTAGCTTGACTTCAGTGGTGGGCAAATTCATGGAAAAGATACTTAGAAATAATATATATAAGCATCTGGATAAACAGGGTCTGATTAGGAACAGTCAACATGGATTTGTGCCTGGAAGGTCATGTTTGACTAATCTTCTTGAATTTTTTGAAGTGGTTACTAAGGAAATTGATGAGGGTAAAGCAGTGGATGTTGTCTATATGGACTTTAGTAAGGCCTTTGACAAGGTTCCTCATGGAAGGTTGGTTAAGAAGGTTCATGTTGGGTATAAATGCAGGAGTAGCAAGATGGATTCAACAGTGGCTGAATGGGAGACGCCAGAGGGTAATGGTGGATGGCTGTTTGTCGGGTTGGAGGCAGGTGACTAGTGGGATGCCTCAGGGATCTGTGTTGGGTCCTTTGTTGTTTGTCATGTACATCAATGATCTGGACGAAGGTGTGCTAAATTGGATTAGTAAGTATGCAGATGATACCAAGATAGGGGGTGTTGTGGATAATGAAGAGGATTTCCAAAGTCTACAGAGTGATTTAGGCCATTTGGAAGAATGGGCTGAAATATGGCAGATGGAGTTTAATGCTGATAAATGTGAGGTGCTACACCTTGGCAGGACAAATCAAAATAGGACGTACATGGTAAATGGTAGGGAATTGAAGAATACAGTTGAACAGAGGGATCTGGGAATAACCATGCATAGTTGCTTGAAGGTGGAATCTCATATAGATAGGGTGGTAAAGAAAGCTTTTGGTATGCTAGCTTTTATAAATCAGAGCGTTGAGTATAGAAGCTGGGATGTAATGTTAAAATTGTACAAGGCATTGGTGAGACCAAATCTGGAGTATGGTGTCCAATTTTGGTCGCCCAATTATAGGAAGGATGTCAACAAAATAGAGAGAGTACAGAGGAGATTTACTAGAATGTTCCCTGGGTTTCAACAACTAAGTTACAGAGAAAGGTTGAATAAGTTAGGTCTTTATTCTCTGGAGCGCAGTAGGTTAAGGGGGGACTTGATAGAGATCTTTAAAATGATGAGAGGGATAGACAGAGTTGATGTGGACAAGCTTTTCCCTTTGAGAATAGGGAAGATTCAAACACGAGGACATGACTTCAGAATTAAGGGACAGAAGTTTAGGGGTAACATGAGGGGGAACTTCTTTACTCAGAGAGTGGTAGCGGTGTGGAATGAGCTTGCAGTGGAAGTGGTGGAGGCAGGTTCCTTGGTATCATTTAAAAATAAATTGGATAGGCATATGGATGAGAAGGGAATGGAGGGTTATGGTATGAGTGCAGGCAGGTGGGACTAAGGGAAAATAATTGTTCGGCACGGACTTGTAGGGCCGAGATGTCCTGTTTCCGTGCTGTAATTGTTACATGGTTATATGGCAGATTATTATCTGAATGGTGTCGGGTTAGGAAAAGGGGAAGTACAACGAGACTTGGGTGTCCTAATACATCAGTCACTGAAAGTAAGCATGCAGGTACAACATGGGGTGGAAGATTGCAACCTTCAGCCCTGTTTCAACGAATGCAATCAACCTGGCGTGCACATTCAAATAGGATCCAATAGAACAAGTTGTTCTACAACTTTAGGCTGTGCACGCCATACACAAGAAGAAGAAGGTACAACAGGCAGTGAAGAAAGCTAATGGCGTTAGCCTTCATAGCGAGAGGAGTTGAGTATAGGAGCAAAGAGATCCTTCTGCAGTTGTATAGGGCCCTGGTGAGACGACACCTGGAGTATTGTGTGTAGTTTTGGTCTCCTAATTTGAGGAAGGACATTCTTGCTATTGAGGGAGTGCACCGTAGGTTCGCGAGGTTAATTCCCGGGATGGCGGGACTGTCATATGATGAAAGAATGGAGCGACTGGGCTTATATTCATTGGAATTTAGAAGGATGAGAGGGCATCTTATAGAAACATATGAAATTATTAAGGGATTGGACACGCTAGATGTAGGAAACGTGTTCCTGATGTTGGGGGACTCCAGATCCTGGGACCACAGTCTAAGAATAAAGGGTAGGCCATTTAGAACTGAGATGAGGAAAAACTTTTTCACACAGAGAGTTGTGAATTTGTGGAATTCTCTCCCTCAGAAGGCAGTGGAGGCCGATTCAGTGGATGCATTCAAAAGAGAGTTAGATAGAGCTCTTAGGGCTAGCGGAATCAAGCGATATGGGGAGAAGGCAGGAATGGGGACTGATTATGGATGATCAGCAGTGATCACATTGAATGGGGGTGCTGGCTCGAATGGCCAAATGGCCTACTCCTGCACCTATTATCTATATATATATCTATGTATTAGATGGTCCCATCAAAAAAATGCCAAGGACCACTCAGTCCTGCTTGTGCTTCTAAAACAAATTGTGCCTCCTGCTGCGGTATTTCAAGGTATTGGAACTTTCTCTTGTTGTACCATTCAAATGAAACTCCATTCCCTAAACACTGGCTGGGCATTTGAATCTTGTAAGATAGCAAGTAGACTTGTCAATCAGGAGCACACCATTTGGACTGATGAGCATGCACTGGTAAGATAAATATATTCTTCAAGGATGATGTGACCACAAAGATCTATCAAATGACTAGTGTTTGTTCTATGGGAGAAACGTTTTCTGCAATTAATTAAGTCAAGAGTGTTTTATTGTCATATGACCCAAAAAGAACAATTATATTCTTACCTGCTGCAGCACTACAGAATATGTAAATATAGTATACTGTAAACAAAATACTGTATGTACACACAAAAAAACCCCAATAATAGTGCAATGATAACAATAATAGTCTATTGTAGTTCAGAGCTTATTTGAGGCTGCAGTGTTTAATAGCCTGATGGCTGTAGGGAAGAAGTTGTTCCTGAACCTGGACGTTACAGTTTGCAGGCTCCTGTACCTTATTCCTGATGGCAGAAGTGAAATGAGTGTATGGCCAGGATGATGTGGGTCTCTGATGATGCTGGCTGCCTTTTTGAGGCAGCGATTCCAGAAAATCCCTTTGATGGTGGGGAGGTCAGAGCAGGTGATGGACTGGGCAGTGTTCATGACTTTTTGCAGTCTGGGCAGTGTTCACGACTTTTTACTGTACACCAGTAGAAGTTCAAGAGAATCCTCTCTGACATACCAAATCTGCGTAATCTTCTCAGGAAGTAGAGGCGTTGATGTACTTTCTTTATTGCATTAGTGTGCTGGGTCCAGGAAAGATCTTCGGATATATGCACGCCCAGGAATTTGACGTTTTTGACTCGCCACCATTCACTCTCATTGATATAAACTGGATTGTGAGTCCTCATCCTTCCTCTTCCAAAGTCCACAATCAGTTCCTTGGTTTTACTGATGTTGAGAGACAGGTTATTGTGCTGGCACCATTTGGTCAATCGGTCGATCTCACTTCTATACTCTGACTTATCACCATTTGTATTTCGTCCAACCACAGTGGTGTCATCAGCGAACTTGATGATGGAGTTCGCCCTATGTCCGGCTACACGATCATGAGTATAGAGTGAGTAGAGCAGGGGGCTGAGCACGCAGCCTTGAGGTGCTCCTGTACTGACTGTTACTGAGGATGAAGTATTTCTGCCAATTCAAACAGACTATGGTCTGTGGATGAGGAAGTCATGGATCCAATTGCAGAGGGATGCGCAGACATAGTTCCGTGAGCTTGGTAGCCAACTTTTTTTTGTATCAAAAAATTATTTATTTACATTTCAACATGATACAAACAAAACCATACCCACCACCATATTACAGAATCACGAAACTATTCAGACATTAAATTCCAATCAACTATGTTACAAATAACACCACCTTCTCCAACACCACCTGGGCACGAATGTAAAGAGGCAAACATCTGGCTCCGACAAAGCCCTCTTCCGCCTGGTGCCTGTGACTTGTGGATGGCCAGCTTGGCCAGGCCTAGGATCAATCCCAACCAGGACATCTTCAGCCCTGCAAACTCCCAAGATCCCGTCACCGGTCCTTCGGTCACTGACAGCAGAGCCACTCCTCCCCCTATGGACCCAAGGTGGAGTGGCGATGCTCCTTGCCCTCTGGACCCTGGCTACAAGGGACGCTCTACTGGTTCCTCTACCCTCAACAGGAACGACGCTGCTCTTGGTCTTGGTGTCCTTCTTCAGGTCGTTCAAGAAGGACCTGAGCTGACGCTAATCGTTCCCCTTCACCCCCTGCACCCCCTTACCCCTCCCCCGCCTTCTGAGGATGTGGTTCAGAGAGCTGGTGAGCCCGTGTAGGTTTGGCCATTGGAGCGAAGCCAGTCTGGGCTGATGTTGGGCTCCTTTGGTGGCCGTGATGAACTTGCGGATTTCCTCCACTGGAATGAGTGGAGTGGTGTCGGGGGGAGCGAGTACATCCATTGATTCATTGTACGAGGAGTCCCCTTCCACCCGCTCACTGCAGATGGAGTCACCCTTCCCATCCCCGGACACACCCTTAGTGTTTGATACTCTTGCCCCACCCTGTGTGGTGGTTGCCTCTGCCCCACCCGCTGGTCTCACCTCCACCTCAGTCCCAGCCCTGAGGCCAGTGGTAGAGGGGCCACCCCCCTGATGTACCCGGGGAGTCAAGACCATCGACAGTGGGGGCAACTATCCCTCCACTAGTTGGGCCCAGAGTGGACTCTGGTGCACCAGACTCAGGGAGTCCCTCTGGAACCAGGTCGTGAGGGAGAGAAGGGCTGGTTTCCCCAACCCCTTACCAGCCTACAGTCTCTAACTCCAGAGGTGTGCTCCGCGCCTCATCCTGGGTGGGTTGTTCCTGGGAGGGAGGGTGGCAAAGTGGGAGGGAGGGTAGCAAGGTGGTGTCGCCTTGAACGTCGATAATGGCGGCACCCCTGAAAAACTGCTGCGTCACCACCTCCAACCGGCTATCTCGGCTCTCCTGCGTTTCCTGGTGAGCTGCTGACCTTCGCAGGCAATCTCGGCTGTTCTTCGCTGCTCCTACAGTAACAAAAGGGACTTGCCTGCAGTCTTGTTGTTGGAAGCCTTTTATCTCTGTCGATCTTGCCGAGAGAAAGGCGGCATAGACTTCAGCTCCAGGCTCCAAGGCCGCAGAAAGCGGTAGAGACGGTGCAGTTACAGAAATCCTCCCACACCACACGAAAGCCAGACTGGCCCGGTCAACACTGACGATGCAGTAAGCGGGGTTGTTCTGGACGCAGGTGTAAAAGTCCAGAAAGATTTTCTCCTCTCTTTTAGTGAGCCGCAGCTCCTGGCAGGTTGCCAGCCAGTTGTGGGAGTTCGACAGTTAGTTGATAAGACTGCTCGCAGTCCCAAAAACAAGCAGAAACTTTAAAACAAGTCTCTGCAACGTCGCAGCGATACACAAAGATGTTTAAAGTACCGCTGTATCTTCTCCGAATTCCATAAAGATGATAAAACACACTACTTCTTGTTTCTGGTTGTTCCTAATCACCACACCTCCTCGCGTAATCAACTTTTTTTTTTTTTTTAATCAAAAAATGTATTCAATTATTAAAAAATAATATTTACACTACAATAAAACAAGCCAGAACCCACCACCATAAATACAATACAAACATATATCCATACTAAACTATTATACAATTATGATACAATCCTTATTGAGGATACGCGTAATCAACTTGGAGGGGATGATGGTATTGAACGCCGGGCTGTAGTATGTAAACAACAGCTTGACGTAAGGATTCAAGCTAGGAGGTTGATAGTGGATTAGTGACCGAGTGAAGTGGATGTATGGTATTCTTGTGGCAAAGTCGATAGTAATTTTAAATTAACAGAAGCAGCCTCTGAGGTTGTAAAAGTTTTAGGTTAGGTTTAGGTTTATAATTGTCATGTATACCAAGGTATAGTGAAAAGCTTTGTTTTGCATGCGATCCAATCAGATCAAATAATACTATATTTAAATACAATCAAATGAAACTCAAGTACAAAGAGTAGAGCAAATAGCAAGATACAGCGTAGAATATAGTTCTCAACATTGTAGCTTCTCATAATTGTAAATTGTCCCTAGTAAATAGTAAATAGTGCTAGTGTGCGGGATGATCTCTAAATCTCTAATCTGTAAAGGACCATTTAGAAGCCTGATGATAACAGAGGGGAAGTTTCTAAGTCTGAAAATAACAGAGGGGAGGTCTCTAAGTCTGAAAATAACATTTCAGTTTTGGCAGCAAAGGCTCATGGAAAGGTTGAAAAAAGTGGATAATAATGAGAGATCTGCTTAAGAGTGTGAGTGGATTCACTATTTTGGGAGTCCAGTGGTCAGTACAGATTTTGGAAGATTTTACTTTGACAAGTTGGGAGCCAATCTTCCGGTGGAAGACTACTCCCAGAAGACTATACAGGATGAAACACCAGAGTCTAAGGGCAGGTTATCACAGATGGCCTGCCAGTCTCCAGAAAATTCATGTATTAAATAAGAATGTAAGCTAGTAAAAAAGATAAAACAAGCTTCTAAGGGCTTCCTAGTATGCACAAATAGAAGGACCTTGAAATCCCTGAATCATGTGAGGCTGGACCCTTTTATAAATAAAAGGCCTATTTTTTATTAATCTAACTAAGCCCAATTTAGACATTTAATTATATATTTCATCATTGCCCAAGCAATCAGCGTACACCTGGTTTGAAAGATGACTTGCTGTCATAGAGATATACAGCACAGAATCCCTTTGGCCCAACTCGGCCATGCTGAGCTGACTAACCAAGCTAGTCCCACTTGCTTGCATCTGGCCTGTATCCCCTCCAAACCCTTCCTGTCCATGTAGCTGTCCAAGTATATTTGAAATGTTGTATTTGTACCCATTTCTACTACTTCCTCTGACTGCTCATTCCATATTCGGACCACCCTCTGTGTGAAAAATTCGCCCCTCGGGTCCCTTTTAAAACTTGCACCTTAAACCTATGATTTCTAGGTTTTAGATGATCCTACCTTGGGGAAAGGACAGTAACTATTCAACTTACTATGCCCCTCATGATTTTATGAATCTCAGTGAGACACCCCTCAGTCTCCAATATGCCAGAGGAAAAAAAAAATTATCCACCCTCTTCTTATAACTCAATCCAGCCAGACCAAGTAATATCCTTGTCAATCTTTTTTCACCTTTTCTAGGGTGATGTTATCCTTCCTATAGCAAGGAAACCATAATATACACAGAACTCCAATATGGCCATACCAACTCGTGTGCAGCTGTATCTTTATGTCCCAACACATTATGCACAAATAACTTTGATCAATAAAGGCAGGCATGCCAAATACCTTCTTCACCACCCTGTCTACCTGTATCTCCATTTCCAAGGAACTATGTAGCTATACCCTAAGATCACTGTCCTACAATATTCCCCCTGGCCCTATGTTTACCATGTATGTTTTGCTGTGCTGTGCTTATCAAAATACAACACCTCGCATTTCTCTGAATTAAATTCCATTTGCATTTCCTTGGCCGTGTCGTAATCGTAAATAGCCTTTTTCTCTGTCCACCATATCACAATTTTAATGCCATCTGCAAACTCACTAACCATGCCAACCATGCCACTAATGAACAACAGTGGACACAGCACCAATTGCTGTGGCACCTCACTCATCACAAGTCTTCAGTTGGAAAATCAAGCTTCTGCCACAACCTTATGTCTCCCACCTTTAAGGCAATTCCATATCCAGCTTGTTAGCTCAGTCTGGATCCTATATGGTCTAACCTTCCAGATCAGCCTGACATGTGGCACCTTGTCAAAGGCCTTGCCAAAGTTCATGTAGATAACATCTACCATACTGTCCTCATCAATCTTTTGGGTCACCTCTACAAAAAAATCAATTAAATTCATGAGACGTGATTCTCCAATAAATTTCCTTTGGGATCCCAGCAAATTATTAATTTTATCAAAATATATGTGTTTTCACTGCATGCTTTTTAATGAGCTAATACTTTTTGAAGGAATTTGATGTTTTAAATAATGCTCAGATTGATCGAGATTACTGACAATTGTTGATTGTAAAGTATATAATTCCATTTCATAGTGATCTTTTTCAACAAAATCAGAGACCCAATTTTAGTATATTCCTAACCTGTGTAATCTCTTATTTTATTAAATGTATACTTGGCAGAAAATCTCCTGTTTTACTTATGTTTTATTACATTGCTTACAGTTTTACTGGTGATATTCTTCCTGAAAACACTTTTTTTTTGTTTTCTAGCAACTGATCCAAAAAATGTTGTTGATGAATACATTGAAGAAAAACAATCAGCATTGATAGAAGCAATTGTGATGGTAATGGCATACTGCAAATCATTGCCCAAAGATCTTGGAATTGTTCTTGAAGGCTACATGGACAAACATCAGCTGTGGAATAAATTGTGTTACTTAGCAGGTGTGGTGAAGCAATGGTATAATTTGTTTAAAACATGCATAATAATAATAATAATACATTTTATTTATGGGCGCCTTTCAAGAGTCTCAAGGACACCTTACAAAAATTTAGCAGGTAGAGGAAAAACATGTAAGGGGAATGAAATAAATAGTAGAGACATGACTAGTACACAAAGTAAAGACAGAATTCAATTCAAAACACAATATGAGGCAATTAATGCACAGATGAAAAGTGAGGGGGACGTGGGGCTAAGAATAGGCAGAGGTGAAGAGATGGGTCTTGAGGCGGGACTGAAGATGGTGAGGGACACGGAATTGCGGATCAGTTGGGAGAAGGAGTTCCAGAGCCTGGGAGCTGCCCTGGAGAAGGCTCTGTCCCTAAAACTACGGAGGTTGGACTTGTGGATAGAGAGGAGACCGGCTGATGTGGATCTGAGGGACCGTGAGGGTTGGTAGGGGGAGAGGAGGTCAGTGAGATATGGGGGGGCAGATGGTGGAGGGCTTTGTAGGTGAGGATAAGGATTTTGTAGGTGATCCGGTGGGAGATGGGAAGCCAGTGAAGTTGTTTGAGGACTGGAGTGATGTGATGCCAGGATTTGGTGTGGGTGATGAGTCGGGCGGCTGCGTTCTGGACCAATGTATGCATATTAATGTGAACATTTACATTGTATTTTGATTAATCTGGAACACCAGATTAATTCCTAGGATAGTGGGTTTGTAAATCCACCAGATCAATAACTGGGCTGACATGTTTATTGCACGACGAGAGATTAAGCCAACTGTATTGTGTCTCTTGAATTTAGAAGTGATGTCACTGAAATGTACAATACATTTTAGGCCCTTACCAGGGTAAATGCAATGTTATGATTTTGCTGGCTAGGGTGTCCAGCATCAGTGGTCACAATCTCAAAATAAGGCCACACAACAAAAATAATACGAAATGTCTTCACACAGATCAGCGAATCTTCATAATTCTCCACCCATGAGCACTTTGGAGAATCAATCACTTCTTTTTCTGACACCTTCAACTTGTTTAGACTTTGGTGTAAAGAACATGGTTGCAAGCACAAGTGTTTGTTTTAAGCCTGAAAGCCTGGGGGGTGGCATGGAAGAGAGGGCAGGACTAAGTGACAGGCGGATACAAGTGAAAGGCATATTTGATAGGCAGATTGTTGGACAAAGGCTAGAGATGAAAAGACAAAAAGTGTGAGATATGGATCAAAGAGGTTCGGATTGTGAAGTCAGAGAAAGGAATGTAATTGGGAAGGGGAGAAATGGTGTGAGTCCTGGTGGGTACAGGAAATGCCTGGGGAGGGGGGGAATAAAGGAATAAAGGGTTGTCTGGGGGTTAGTTATATAAAATTGGAGAAATCAATATTCTTACCATAAGGTTGTAAGCTACCCGAGCGCTATATGAATGACCGTTTCTCCAGATTGCATGTAACCTCAATTCGGCAATACAAGTGGCCCAGGACAGAATGATCAGTATGGAAATTGGAAGGGAAGTTAAAATGGTTAGTAGTAGATTAGTAATGACATGAATGAGGTTTGAGGGGGTGCACATAGACCTCTGTCTCACCTGGAAGGACTGCTGGGGTCCCAGAATGGCCCCTTTCCGATGAAGAACGGTCAGTCCTCTGCGAGGCCTTACCTTTGTACCCTTATGCCCACACCTCAATGGGGTCTAAGCCCATAATGAAGTTGAGCTCTTCTTCCATTGTGTTCACCTCCGGGCCCTTTTCTCTGGTAAAGTCAAGTCAAGTCAAGTTTATTCGTCACATACACATACGAGATGTGCAGTGAAATGAAAAGTGGCAATGCATGCGGACTTTGTGCAAAAAGACAAACAAACAACCAAACAAACTACAAAGAGTCCAAAGAGTCCTCGCCTCCCAGTGGCCAAGATGGCGTTGTAGACGGCTGCCACGGTGTACTGCTCCTTACGGTTTTGTCTGCATTTGTTCATTTGTGTCGTCAATGGAAATCCCACAAAAATTACTTTAATGAGAGAGGAACTCATTATCATCAGACATTCAGTTCCTTCAAACATTGTTCTGGATTTCTCTCACTCACTGGATTATTTGGACATACTTGTCGACGGGGCTGTGATTATGTCCAAGGCCGTGAGACGTAGGAGGACCCGGGGGAAGCGCTCTGCAACACATGTCCGACTCTGGCAACGAAGATTACGAACACCGCTCTCGAGTATAATCCTTGCAAATCTAAGTTCTCCCAACAACAAAGCGGACAAACTGCAACTCCTTTGCCAAAAAAAAGGACTTCTCTCGAGCCGCTGACCTGTGCTTCACCGGGAACCAACCTGGCTGTATGAGTTGACCCCTGGACAATGCGCTGCTACTGGCTGGCTCTCGAGTACCGAGGCAGTGTAGGCAGTAGGGAAATCAAGAGACGGTGGAATATGCTTCTATACTAATCAGGGCTGGTACAGCAACATCACGGTACTGTCTAACCTCTGTTCTATTCTGGAATAATTTTTTATGAATTGCAAACTCTTGTATTCTCCGAGAGAATTTACTTCTTTTATTTTCGCTGGAATTTACATCCCCCCCCCCCCCCCCCCCCCAAGCCTGAAGAAGGTCTCGACCCGAAACGTCACCTACTTTTCTCCATCGATGCTGCCACACCCGCTGAGTTTCTCTAGCATTTTTTTTATACTTTTGATTTTTCCAGCATCTGCAGTTAGAAACATAGAAACATAGAAAATAGGTGCAGGAATAGGCCATTCGGCCCTTCGAGCCTGCACCGCAATTCAATATGATCATGGCTGATCATCCAACTCAGTATCCTGTACCTGCCTTCTCTCCATACCCCCTGATCCCTTTAGCCACAAGTGCCACATCTAACTCCCTCTTAAATATAGCCAATGAACTGGCCTCAACTACATTCTGTGGCAGAGAATTCCAGAGATTCACCACTCTCTGTGTAAAAAATGTTTTTCTCATCTCAGTCCTAAAAGATTTTCCCTTTATCCTTAAACTGTGACCCCTTGTTCTGGACTTCCCCACCATCAGGAACAATCTTCCTGCATCTAGCCTGTCCAACTCCTTACGAAACCCCTTAAGAACCCCTTAAGTTGCTTCTTAAACAAAATAACCCAGGTACCCCCCCCCCCCCCTTCCCCATCCACTCTGCCCCATTCACCACTTCACACCTACTTACAACATGACTCCAGTCTGCAAAGACTGGACCCTTCCCCACCCACTCCTCCCCGATCACCACCACACCCAGTTACAGCGTGACTCCAGTCTGCAAAGACTGGGCCATCGTTCACTATCCACCCCCTCCTTGCTGCCCAACATCAGTCTGGCCACTACTCCATCACTAACAATAGAAATTGAGGAGGTGCAAAAGCTATTCAGGAAACAGAAAAGCTGGTAATCTCAAGAGCCGGACAATGTTTTCCCCTGTACCTTCAAGCTCTGTGCCGAACCACTGGCACCAGTCTACACAGGCATTTTCAATCGGTCCCTGTAAACCTGCACTGTCTGCATGTTTCAAAGTCTCCACTTTTGTTCCTGTACCCAAAAAGCCAAGGATTACTGGTCTTGATGACTACAGGTCTGTCGCACTGACCTCTGTAGTCATGAATACCTTGAAAGACGTGCTGGCCCACCTGAAAAGTATCACAAACCCCCTTCCTTGACCCCCTGCAGTTTTGCATACCGGGCCAATAGATCAGTGGATGATGCAGTCAACCTCGTCCTGCACTTCATCATTCAGCACCTAGACTGCCAGGGGACCTATACAAGGATTCTGCTTGTGGATTTTAGCTCTGCATTCAATGCCATTGTGCCAGAGCTAGTACACTGCGAACTCTCCCTGCTGACTGTGCCTGAACGTCTCTGTCAGTGGATCACCAACTTCCTAACAGACAAGAAGCAGCATGTGAGGCTGGGAAAGTACATCTCGGACCCGCTGACCCTTGGCATAGGAGCACCGCAAGGCTGCGTACTCTTCCCACTCCTTTACTCTCTCTACACCAACGACTGCACCTCCACTGACTCCTCTGTCAACCTTCTAAAGTTTTCGAACAACAGAACCTTGATTGGACTGATCCAGGATGGGGAGGAATCTGCCTACAGACAGGAAGTGACACAGCTGGCGTCCTGGTGCCATCGCAACAACCTGGAGCTCGTTGCTCTGAAGACAGTGGAATTGATTGTAGACTTTAGGGGAGCTCCCCCTCCCCTCACCCCACTCACCATCAACAACACCACAGTCACAACTGTGGAGTAATTTAAGTTCTTCGGAACCATCATCTCCAGGGACCTTAAATGGGAGGCCACCATCGACTCCACAGTCAAAAAGGCCCAACAGAGGATGTACTTCCTGCAGCAGCTGAGGAAACACAGCCTGCCGCAGTTTTATACTACAAAGTTGTAATCAAGGCAGACATGGTGAGTGTGCATTGTGGATAGACAATAGACAAAAGATGTAGGAGTAGGCCATTCAGCCCTTCGAGCCAGCACCGCCATTCACTGTGATCATGGCTGATCATCCACACTCAGTACCCCGTTCCTGCCTTTTCCCCATATCATTGACTCTGCTATCTTTAAGAGCTCTATCCAACTCTCTCTTGAAACATACAAAGAATTGGCCTCCACTGCCTTCTGAGGCAGAGAATTCCACAGATTCACAACCCTCTGTGAAAAACGTTTTTCCTCATCTCCGTTCTAAATGGCTTATCCCTTATTCTTAAACTGTGGCCCCTGGTTCTGGACTCCCCCAACATCGGGAACATGTTTCACCTTCTGTCTTCACCTTCTCCATTATGGTCTGTTTGGCTGAGCCACCAAGCATGACATCCGGAGGCTGCAGCGCTTTGTTTGATCAGCTGAGAAAGTTGTTGGCTGCAACCTTCCCCTCATTGACCAACTGTACACTGTAAGGGTCAAGAAGCGGGTAAGATCATCTCTGACCTCCCTCAACCTGGCCACGAACTCTTTGAAGTACTTCCCTCTGGGAGGCGACTCCAGACTATCAAAGACGCCACAGCCAGACATAAAAACATTTTTTTCCACGAGTAGTAGCTCCACTCAACAACCAAAAGTCTGTAGCCTCTTTTTACTCTGGTATTTTATTCTCACATGTTTAAAGTATAATGTTTTATTTTTAATTGTTTGTATATCGTGTTTTTAGCCTTTTGCGAGTTAAACACCAAGGCAAATTCCTTGTATGTATACATACTTGACTAATACATTTTTAAAATTCATTATTTATTATTTATTCAGTGACAACCCCTTTTCTTGTCTCCAACATTCCTCCTCTTGCATTCCAACTGCCCTCTCTGGACTATTTTATTTCCAACTGTCGACACAACATCAACCATCTTGACTTCTCCACTCCCCTTACCTACTCCAATCTCACCCCCTCCAAATGCACAGCCCTCCGATCCCAATATTTTTGTCAAACCTACCGACAAGATGAATATTGTGGCAGGCTGACCTCTACCATGCTGAGGCCAGGTACCAGCTCTGGGATACTTCCTCATTCAGCTTGTCCATGACCCCACAGATGAACACCAAGCCATAATTTCCCAGACTGTTATTGATCCCATCACCTCTGGTGATCTACCCGCCACACCTCTCCACCCGTATGTTTACCCAGCTCAGCACTGCCCTCTTCTATCCTTTCCCCAAAATCCATAAACAGGACTGCCCTGGCAGAACCCTTCTTTCTGATTGACAATAAAATGTTATCTTGCTTGTGAGATAAATATTTTAACATGTGTGTTCTATTTCAAATCTAACAAGGGTCAACCTTCAACATTAACATCAGTATTTTACCCCTTGCATCACATTTCATTTACAAGTTGTAATCAAGACAGACATGGTGAGTGTGCATTGTGGATAGACAATAGACAAAAGGTGCAGGCGTAGGCCATTCAGCCCTTCGAGCCAGCACAGCCATTCACTGTGATCATGGCTGATCATCCAAACTCACTACCCCTTCCCTGCCTTTTCCCCATATCATCGCTATCTTTAAGAGCTCTATCCAACTCTCTCTTGAAAGCATACAGAGAATTGACCTCCACTGCCTTCTGAGGCAGAGAATTCCACAGATTCACAACCCTCTGTGAAAAAGGTTTTTTCTCATCTCCGTTCTAAATGGCTTACCCCTTATTCTTAAACTGCGGTCCAGGGTTCTGGACTCCCCCAACATCGGGAACATGTTTCCTGCAGCTAGCATGTCCAAACCCTTAATATTCTTATATGTTTCAATAAGATATCCTCTCATCCTTCTAAATTCCAGAGTATACAAGCCCAACCGCTCCATTCTATCAACATATGACATCTTCAGTCAGACATCTTCAGCATCTTCAGTCAGAGACTGATTGCACCAATGTGCAAAACGGAGAGACATAGGAAGTCTTGTATACCAGCTGCTATAAGGTTTTATAATGCACAAAAATTTTAACTTATTATGTATTGAAGATATCTGTTGAAATGTGTGGTGTTATGTCTGTCTTGAAGCTGTTGTGGCACTGTAATTTCCTGTAAAGGATTATTAAAGGTTATTCTATTCTATTCCCGCCATCTCGGGAATTAACCCCGTGAACCTACGCTGCACTCCCTCAATAGCAAGAATGTCCTTCTTCAAATTTGGAAACCAAAACTGCACACAATACTCTAGGTGTGGTGTCACCAGGGCCCCATGCAACTGCAGAAGGACCACTTTGCTGGCTCGTGGTGGGATAAAGAAAATCTCCATCAAATTGGATGTTGCCAGCATAGTTTAGTTTTTATGGAAGATATAAGGTGACAGTTTTTTCTTACTATACCTGAAATTATTTCCTATTTTAGTAAAAATCGTGATTTTTTTTTAAAAAGGACAGCTGGCACAAATTCAGTGGTATTTCTAAAGTTATATTTTGCATTAGCACCAAAAAACCTGCTGTAACCTCAAAGAATATAATTATGGGATTTATGTGAAGTAGTAAGTCCAAAAGTCGATTAATAATAGTATCACCATTTACAGCTGAAGATGAGTCAGATGTGCCAAGGTGTCTGAAGTTGTTCATATCCAAAGCAATCAAGCCAATTTTAAAGCACGTCATCTCCTTGCTTCATACATGGCAAGCTCTGGAAAATCCTGGCACATGTCACAAGCAAGTGCCTCCTGAGAGTTTACTCAGTAAAATTCCCAAAGAATGGGATTATGTACCAAGGGAATTTAAAAGAAGAGAATATGGAAAAAGTAAGTGACGTTTTGTTTTCTGATAATGAAAATTTGATAATGATAATGCTCCTATTGAAAAATAACAAAAGTAATTTGTATACATAGTTTTAAGAATGGGGCAAATAATTTGATTATGTTTTATGGAATTATATATAATAATTATAATTAAAAGGACTATGTGAAAAATATATTCAAAGGTGCTGAGTAAATATTTTGCTAAACAGCTGAATCTTTGCTCCTACTCATGTTTTCTGACCAATGATTTCTACGAGCTTTGGGGTAGAGTCGGGACCTAGATATGAAAATCGTGTCCTCAAATTACATCTCAGTATCTTGGCATGTCTGTATACTAATTGCCCAGGTTTCTTTCCTAGAAGAATCCAGTTCCCCAATATAATCAAAGTTCACATTACAGAAAATTACAATGATAATTTGTAAATAAACTGAAAATTTACATTTTGTGTAAATATATAAAGATTGGGAGTTCTTCACGAATAACAGTACTAACTATGATGTAAATTTTCTTTCAGATTTTACAAAACATGCTGCTCAAGTTATTTCAGTTTTAATTGATAACCTGCCTGCAATAATTGTTTCAATACCTTCAACGATTAAATACCTCTTCAATTTAGCAGAAAAAAAATTAATGAACAATATTCCTGAACTCATAAATTCATACCTTCTTTGGTATGTTATTACGATATTTTGCCGAACTCTGGAAGATGGAAATGCCACAGAATTAATTTCAGGTTTCACAATAGACAGATGGTGTAAAGGCAAATTGGAGCTGGTGAGTGAATGTCTGTTAAACATTATGGGACAGCAAAAGGAAAATCCCAAACCAGTAATACAGAAGATCATCAACTGTCTGGAAAAACAAAGACCTAAATGGATTGAAGGCCAACTACAAAATGCAAAGAAGTTCTGCTCGGATAGGTAAGTGTCAGTAAATTGTAGTATTTTGTATTTAAATATTGTTCAAAAGTACACACTTGAGAATAGTATTTCATCAATCTAGTCAAATAGTCATTTAAAGTACAAAGTACAAGCTTGGAAATGGAGCCAGACACCAGTATTATTACACTGGGAAGACACAAAATGCTGGGGTAACTCAAGTGGGTCAGTCAGCATCTCAGGAAAGAAGGAATGTGTCAAGTTTCTGGTCGAGACCCTTCTTCTGACCCGACCCGAAACATCACCAATTCCTTCTCGCCAGAGATGCTGCCTGACCCGATGAGTTACTCCAGCTTTTGTGTCTACTGTGGCGTCAGCTGATACACAGACCACTTATGGTCGAAACCTAGTCAGTAGTTACGAAGGCTGTCACGTGGTCTCCTCGCACCCCTTGGTACCTCGGGATCGGCTACAGCCGGAGCGTCGACTGCGCCCACGGGCCCCTCCATCCAGACCCACGGGGTGCCCCCGACCCACTTGCAGGAGCCGCCCTCGACCATGCTTGCGCACCTTCTTGTAGAAGGTTAGCACATTCTATTCCTTCCTCCGGTTCTGGGGGGGGGTGTCCTGTGGCTTCAGCTGATACACAGACCACTTATGGTCGAACCCTCATCAGTAGTTACGAAGGCTGCCACATGACATCAGGGGCTAAGGGGAGTATCCTCCTACATAAGCATAAAAGCGACTTCTAACGCCCTCAATGCCTACAACGTGACGGATCGCAAGAATGGGACAAAACAAAGGGTAAGTCGTCTATTTTACATATAATCTTGCTTCTTGCGATGGCTTTAATCTAATTTTACATTGCGAAAATGTGATTTGGGCCCCATACGAACCGGCAGTGTTTTCCTGCCGATATGGAGTTCAAATTCACCACAAATGCAACGTTCCAATCGTTCGCGTTCCAGAAAAACCCACTCGCAAGATGATTTAAATGCTCTTTTTTTTGGACAATCATATCATAAGAACATCTAAATCGTTTATATTTTGTGTTATTGTCTATCTATAGTCAATATTTTTAAAGTAAATATCAGTTTTAGTCCTATGTATTGTGCAAAAAAATAATAATTTTGATTATATTGAGTGGATGTTTCTAGATTAATTTATGAGAATTAAACATTAAATTCTTTCCATCTGGCATATAAATTCATGACTGAGATTTAAAAATCATGTTATATTGTGAATTCTTGTGTGAATGTGATTAGTTTGTTATTTGGATACTTAGGCTATTTTTCTTAAGAAATGGAATCTACAGGACATTCTTAATGGTTCAAAGATTCTTTATTTGACACATACACCAATTGGTGTAGTGAAATGCGGATTGCCATTGCAGCACATTATAAAGAATACAAAGTCCGGTGGGCGGCGCGACTCACGTCGCAGCGGCCTCTGCAGTCCGTCTGTCTTTTTGTTATTTTTTGTCCCGTTTTAATGTAGTTTTTATTTTATTTTTTTGATTGTGTGTGTGTGTGTGTGTGTGTGTGTGTGTGTGTGTGTGTGTGTGTGTGTGCGTGTGTGTGTGTGTGTGTGTGTGTGTGTGTGTGTGTGTGTGTGTGTGTGTGTGTGTGTGTGTGTGTGTGTGTGTGTGTGTGTGTGTGTGTGTGTGTGTGTGTGTGTGTGTGTGTGTGTGTGTGTGTGTGTGTGTGTGTGTGTGTTTATATATGTGTGTGTGTGTGTGTGTGTGTGTGTGTGTCTTTTAAAATCTTTCCCCTGCACGGAGAACCCGACCTTTTCCCTGTCGGGTCTCCGTTGTCGTTGGGGCTGCAACGTGGAGCGGCCTCCAGCAGGAACGACCTGGGGCTCCAGTCGCGGAGCTGCGGACCTACTCACCATCATGGAGCTGGCCGAGTTCGGAGCGGGTGGAGCTGTGGTGGCGCGCTGCTGTGACCCGACCCCCGGAGATTCGGAGGCTTACTGCAGGTCTGGCAGACAGTAATTTCGGGAGACCGCTTTTCGGGGCTTCCGCAACGGCGACTTCCCCTGCCCGAGTCGCGGGGTCGAGGAGTACCTGGAGCGGGGCCTTACATCATCGCCCGGCGTGGCTTCAACGGCTGCGGGACTTTGCTAGCGCACGCCGGGGGCTCCAACAACAAGACCCGGAGCACGGCCTTGCATCACCCGGCGCGGCGTTAATGGCCGCGGGACAATTGCCATCGCCCGCTGGGGGCTTTGACTCTGACATCGGGAGGGGAATGGGGAGTGCAGGGGAGAGATGAGTTATTTTTGCCTTCCATCACAGCGAGGAGGAGATGTGCTGTGATGGATGTCTGTGTAAATTGTGTTGCGTCTTGGGTCTTTTTTTCTTGTGTGTATGACTGTAGAAACAACATTTCATTTGAGCCTCTATGAGGTTCAAGTGACAAATAAATTGTATTGTGTATTGTGTATAACAATAATAAAGAAATTTAAACATAAAAACACCCCCCACAATTTTTCCCATTATGAGGGAAGGCACAAAGTCCAGTCCCCATCCCCATGTCCACCCATAGTCGGGCCTATTGAGGTCTATGCAGTCGCCTTTACGGAGGCCCAATGTTCCAGGCTCTTCTCTCCGGATGATGGTGCTCCGGCGTCGGGAGAATCCTCACAGCGGCTTGGGATACCTGGAACAGCCACTTCCTTACCCGAGACCACGGCTTCCGAAGCTAACAGGCCGTGCTGGATGGAGTTCCACCACTGGCAATCTCGGCGACAGATCCCAGGCTCCCGATGTAAAGTTCAGTGCCGCCGCCCGCAGCTGGCCGCACCACAGACCGCAGCTCCGTGATGTTTCATCGGTGGTCCCAGCGTACCGGAGTTCCAGCGCGGCGACTGTAGTTTACAATGCCAAAATTGTAAAGTTTAGGAAAAACAAGGTGTACAGAGTTGCTTATTGGTTACAATATGAGGAGTATGATGATGCTACTGATTATGATATGCCAATGTACCAGCTAGCAACTGATCTTCTCCATAAAGACTTGGTCTATTGCTAGAAATTGTAATTAATGTACCTACCTGTTACAGACTTACAGTATATAATACAATAATATTAAAGTTTTGATCTTGAGAATATCACATTTTTAAATTTTCAAGGCTGGGTGTTATTTACTATTTCCGTCACAAGTCAATTTTGTAAATAACTATAATTAGGCGATTAATTATACTCTTTAATTTCAGGTCATACAAGTAAGATGTTTTATATTTTGTTTTTATATTTGTTTCAGAATGCTTCAATCTATAATAACAGAAAATTTCATTCAGTTCTCTTAATTTTTAAGAAAGTTATGGGCTTTTGACTGGCCTTGATCACAGCTTTTGTGTTAAGTCAATGGAAAAGCAATAGGGAACAAGATGCTAATTTCCGAGTATGAAAATGGCCTTAACCTTTTTATACTGAAGATATGAAAGTGAATTAGATGTCAAATTAAACTTCTTTTTATGCTTTATCTGATGGGATAAATTGCAGACTTGATTTTTTAAATCTCAAAATTTTGTAACATTGCTATACAATGCGCTAAAACATGATTTTAATACATCAAATTTCAACAAGTCCCTACTCAAGTCAAGTCAAGTTTATTCGTCACATACACATACGAGATGTGCAGTGAAATGAAAAGTGGCAATGCTCGCGGACATTGTGCAAAAAGACAAACAAACAAACAACCAAACAAACTACAAACAGAATCACATATTCTTTTACATATTAAATATTGTGGGCGGAAGGAAAAAGGTTCAGTAAAGTTAGTCCCTGGTGAGATAGGAGTTTACAGTCCGAATGGCCTCTGGGAAGAAACTCCTTCTCAACCTCTCCGTTCTCACAGCATGGCAACGGTGGCGTTTGCCTGACCGTAGCAACTGTGGGACCCCCTCCGACACCATCCTTCCCGAGGCCGGTGATCAGTGATCGCTCAGCCCCCCCCACTTTCAAAAATGCTCCGCAGCCCCTGATGATAGGGGGTAGAGAAATCAAGAACCAGAAGGCATAGGTTTAGTGATAGGAGGAGGAACCTGCAGGACACTCAGAGTGTGGTGGGTATATTGAAGGAGCTGTGTGATGTTGTAGTTGAGACGGGTGCAATAACTGCATTTAAAACATAATTGGACAAGAGGGGTTTTGAACAATATGAGCTAAGCACAGGTAAATGGACAACTCAGGTTGGGCAACTTTGTTAGCATGGACATGTTCGGTTGAAGGGCCTGTTTCCGTGCTGTGCAACTCCATCAAGGTTTCAGTCTCATTCACACATCAGGTGTTGAATTTTCTTTGAATAACCATATAACCATATTACAATTACAGCATGGAAACAGGCCATCTCGGCCCTTCAAGTCCGTGCCGAACAATTATTTTTCCCTAGTCCCATCTACCTGCACTCAGACCATAATCCTCCATTCCTTTCCCATCCATATACCTATCCAATTTATTTTTAAATGATAAAATCAAACCTGCCTTCACCACTTCCACTGGAAGCTTATTCCACACAGCTACCACTCTCTGAGTAAAGAGGTTCCCCCTCATGTTACCCCTAAACTTCTGTCCCTTAATTCTCAAGTCATGTCTTCTTGTTTGAATGTAAACAAATATCAATTTTCTTCTTGTACTTTCACCATTTTAAGGGCCTGTCCCACTATACGAGTTTACTCAAGGGCTCTCCCGAGTTTTAAAAAAAATCAAACTCGTAAGTACGTAGAATGTACGTAGCGGGTACGTCGGAGCTCGGGACGTCTCTTAGCGGCTCATAACGCTAACGGCAGGTACTCGGGAAACGCGGTAAGCTCGCGGTAAGCTCGTGAAGCATGTTGAAAAATGTCCTCGAGAGCCCCGAGTACCTACGAGCGGCTATTACCGTAATTCTTTGAGTTGGAATTAGGGGAAACTCAGGAGAACTCTTGAATTACCTCGTACAGTGGGACAGGCCCTTAACTTAAATCTATGTTAACTGATTTCGACTTCACTGGAAAGGAAAACGGCTTATTCCAGTTCACCCTGTCAAGGCCCGATGCTCTGCTCCTATTCTATAATGTTCAATGATTTCACAAGCTGGGTAAAATATTTCCCAATTCTATTCTTCTCAATAAAAATCTCCTCAGTCTCCACCAGTTTCAGGGACAGTTTCTTCCCAGCTGTTATCGGGCAACTGAATCATCCTAACACAACTAAAGAGCAGTGCTGAACTACTATCTAC
This sequence comes from Leucoraja erinaceus, assembly GCF_028641065.1. Lineage (NCBI taxonomy): Eukaryota > Metazoa > Chordata > Chondrichthyes > Rajiformes > Rajidae > Leucoraja > Leucoraja erinaceus. The sequence continues at coordinate 102,217,730 of NC_073379.1, forward strand.
CTCTTTGATGACCCTCGGACTATCCATGATCAGACTTTGCTGGCTTTACCTTGCAAGGTAAAGCCAGCAAAGTCTGATCAAGGATAGTCCGAATATTCCTTTATCATGTATCTATACACTGTGAATGGAGTGATTATAATCATGTATTGTCTTTGTGCTGACTGGTTAGCACGCAACAAAAGCTTTTCACTGTACTTCGGTAAACGTGACAATAAACTGAATAAACTACTAAAACAACATTTAAGAGACACATAGACAGATACATGGATAGGAAAGGGATATGGGCCAACCATGGGGAAATGGGACCAGCTGGGATGAGGCATCTTGTTGGCATTAATGAGTTAGGCTTAAAGGCCTGTTTCTATGCTGTATGGTTCCATGACTTTAATTAATTACTTCCTCTGGTAGCTCATTCCATAAACCCATAACCCCCTATGTAAAAAAGCTGCCCCCTCAGGTTCCTATTAAATCTTTTCTCTCTCACCTAAAACTATAACTTTTGGTTCTTGATTCTCCTACTGTAGATTAACTATATTAATCCATGCTTGTATAATCTCCACTGCACATATTTTGCATGCCACACATTCCACTTAGTAATCCAGTCCGGGTTTTGGGCATCATGAGCCCTTGGCAGCAAATATCTTAGAACGGAGCAAGATGGTTCACTCCGCAAAAAAGTCGTAGTAGCTGATGGGTAATCTTCAGCGACATTCTCGTAACCGGCTTCTGTCATGGCGGCGTCATCTACGAGCCGAACAGACTGCTCCGCTATAATTGCAGGGTTCTTCATAAATGCAGCAGTTCCGCACTTTAATTATTTTTCTTGAATGTATAAGCGCTCTTAATAACAGTAAAAAAGACTGCTGTAATTGAAACTGGCGGAATTACTTTGGAGGCACCTCTGTGAGTCATCTCCTGTACATTACACCCCCCACCCCCCACCCTTGAATATTTTATCTGGGGTTTTAGACTGAGCTAATCTTGCAGAGGGTTGACGGATTTTCCTTGCTAAGGGATTACCTGCGACCCTAACAAAACCTCAAATCCTCTGTACACTGGACCAGACATTTAAAACATTTAAAAACACACAAACTGTTCCCCCGCAACGCTGATTACAGCAAGTTTATTACAAACATCAATTCAAACACAGGACATGAGCCATTTAAAAAGAAAAAATTGAAAAAACATTTAAAATATTCATAAAGACACAGACTGTTCCCCCGCAACACTGATTACAGTGCGAGAGGCATAACTGGTCGGGTCGGGGTTACTGAAATGGCAGAAGTTACGCTCCATTGCGTACTACACGTCAGTCCATTGGATTTTGCAGGAGTGGACCATCTTGCTCCGCTCTAAGATCTTGGCAGCCTGTCGGTTTGGTTACTGCGGTCAGAACGTAAGCTGATCCGAAATGCACATCTGTGTCTGATTCTCTCTCTCTCCTTTAAATCTTAATAAAAGACTGACGGGTCACTCTTGACTTTGTAATGGATCACATAGAAACATGGTGTCAGAGTGTTTGAACCACTTCTCCACCTTGTTTTGCCTGAGTTTATTTTGTTTTGTATTTTTTGGTGCCACGGATTCTGTTTTTTGCCATGTCTGGGTCTTTTCGCAAACCCGATCCTTTGGTATTCGACGGTGACCTCACGGAACGTTGGTGCATCTTCGAGGTGGAATTTGGAGTTTTCATTCATGCAGCCCACCTTAATGCTACCCCGAGGTAAAAGCCTCTATCCTCCTCAATATGGATGGCACTGAAGCCACCCTGCGGACACAGGACATCCATTATGCCCCAGAGGAACTTGATCAGTTGGGCCATGTTGTCCCCCAGGCAGAGTCTATTGACGACCCTGTTTGCCTCCTCCGAAAGATCCGTCAGTTGTGCCAATTGCGCACCAACGTGATTATGGAGCACCACAGATTCTTTTCTCGCAGCCAAAGGGAGGACAAGACAGCTGAATCCTATATTGGTGCCTTGAAGAACATCGCTGGCAGATGTCAATTTGGTGACCTACATGACGATCTCATCCATGGCAGATTCGTGTATGGCATCCTGAATGACAAGGTGAGAAATGAACTGCTCCGGGATGAGGAGCTCAACCAAGTAAAGGCTGAACGTGTCTGTCGGGTTGCGGAACTAACTGATACCCATACCAGATCCCTGGGGCCGTTACCCCATTCTGCCTACAATGTTCATGCATTCTATGGATCTCCGCGCCAGCCACCAGCTGCGCAAGGGAGGTTTACTTACAACATGGTTCATAACAGCGTTAATTGTGGCACCTCACACGAGAGATTTTGTGATAAATGCCCCGTTTTCGGAAAAACTTGCCATTATTGCAAGAAGAAAAAACACTTCATTCAGTGCTGTCGCGTTCATGGAAACCGAGTTCAGCCACAACAACTTCTCCATATCCTGGAGCCCACGCTTTCACATAAAGCCCTAGTGGGCATATTGGCACCTGCTGCGTCAGCATCGCAGGAGCTGCAGGAAGACAGCCATAACATACATTCCTTAACGGATCCATTGTGCAAACACAAGAATCCCATGATAACGCTCCGCATCAACAATACCAAGGTTGTTGCGAAGATAGACACTGGAGCTCACTGTAATGTCCTTTCTCTATCTAACTTCAAGAAAGTTGACAACAAAGAACCGATCTTTAAAACTAATGCCAAGCTTCATCCAATCAGTGGGGGCCAAGTTCAACCAGTCGCAAAGCTGCAATGCCACCTAGTATCCCAGGACTACAACCTGGATTTTTTCATTGTCCGAGGGGAAGTACCCCTCCTTCTGGGCATCGATTCCAAGATAGGATTCCAAGATGGCGGCGCGCACAGTCGCAGCGGCCCCTCGGGAGATAGTCGGAGCATTAAAAAGTGAGTGTTGTGTGTTTTGTCCAGTCTGTCCAAGATATATGTACTGCAGGAACATGCTCCTAAACATCGGGGCAAACCATGGTAGTAGTACGGGCGCGTTTTGGTGCGATTTAGACCAAATACGCCGCTATGGACTACTACTACCGGCTGCGGAGCCAAACATAGTGGCCACAGATATGAATACGACCGGAGAGAGGAGGCGGGAGAGGAGAGAGAGGAGGAGGAGGAGAAGACACAAGCGGTGTGAGAGGAGGCAGAAACGCGGTAAAAGAGCAGGCTCTTACACGAGGCGGAGACGGGGGAAAAGAGCAGGCATTCACGCTAGGCTAACAGCTAACCCCACCCGACCGGCAGTGCCCTCGCTTCTCCTCTCTAATGTCCGCTCCCTGGACAACAAACTTGACGAACTGCGTCTTCTCAAGACAACATACAGGGATATAAGAGACTGCTGTGTGTTTGTTTTCACGGAATCATGGCTCCACGGCAATATCCCGGACACGGCAATACAGCTGGAGGGAATGACATCGTTCCGTGCGGACAGAGAGGCAGCTAGCTCTGGTAAGAGCCGAGGTGGAGGCCTGTGCTTGTACATAAACAAGGACTGGTGTGTGAACGCTACGATAGCCGGGAAACACTGCTCTCCGCTGATAGAATTCCTCATCGTGAAATGTCGGCCTTTCTATCTGCCGAGGGAATTCTCCGTTGTTTTTGTTGTGGCTGTATATGTTGCTCCAAGTGCAAATGTAAATTCTAAGGCCAACGAAGCACTGGGAGCTCTGCATGACGCCATCAGTGAGTTCCAGACCAAATATCCTGATAGCTTCATTGTGGTGGCCGGGGATTTTAATCACACCAGCCTTAAGACTGTGCTCCCAAAATTCAAGCAATATGTGGATTTTGAGACCAGGGGAGAGAACATCTTGGACTTGGTTTACACCAACACCCCAGAGGCTTACAAGGCAGCCCCACGCCCTCACCTGGGCCACTCGGACCACATTTCAGTGTTTTTAACACCAGCCTACAGACCTCTGCAAAAACAAGTCAGAGCGGAGAGAAAACACACCAGGGTCTGGCCAGAGGGAGCAGCCTCAGCACTGCAGGATTGCTTCCTGCACACTGACTGGGATGTGTTCAGGACAGCAGCATCCTATGATGACCTCATCAACATCGAGGAGTACGCAGAGACTGTAACCAGCTACATTGCCAAGTGCACCGAGGATGTCACTATCATGAAAACCTTCACTGCACGTGGAAACGAAAAGCCATGGATGACAGCAGAGGTGCGCTCGCTGCTGAGGGCTCGTGATGCAGCCTACAGAGCCGGTAACACAGCCGCTCTTCGATCTACCAGGACTGCACTGGAAAAAGGAATCAGGGCAGCGAAACGTGCCTACGCGGGGAAAATCCAGGGACACCTCTGTGACACAGTAGACACCAGGAAGATGTGGAAGGGAATCCAAACACTGACGGGGTACAAGGCAAGGCAGCAGGTGACTGACACCGACACTTCTCTCCCAGATGAACTGAACAACTTCTTTGCACGTTTTGATGCAGCAAACACCACACCCAAGGGGAGAGCCAGCCCCTGCTTACAAACCGACCAGCCAGTCCTGACCATAGACTCAATGGACACACGGAGAATCCTGTCTAAGATCAACCCGTGGAAACCAGTTGGACCCGACAACATCCCAGGACGTGTGCTCAAGGAATGTGCTGAGGAGTTAGCAGATGTGCTAACAGACATCTTTAACATCTCCCTTAGTCAAGCCATTGTCCCCACATGCCTCAAAACTTCCACAATAATCCCCATAGCGAAGAAACCAGTGGTTGCCTGTCTAAATGACTACCGCCCTGTCGCCCTGACCCCAATAATAATGAAGTGTTTTGAATGCCTGGTGAAACCCCACATTACTGCCAGCCTCCCCTCATCGTTAGACCCCCTCCAGTTTGCCTATCGCCCCAACCGTTCTACAGAGGATGCCATCTCTACAGAGGATTGCTCCCATGGTCCCACGGCCGCTGGCCGATCCGAGCCCGATTGCTTCACTGGCGTAATCCCCTCCAGCTGCTGCCATTACAGTCCCCGTTTTTGCCCATAACAACGGCAAGCTCACTATCTTCTGTTCAATCTCCAGTGAAAGAAGATGAGGGGTACTACAATACACGTGCAGGACGTGTTTGCAAGCCAAACCCGAGAATTGGAGAATTTACTGGCTATGTCTGAAATGTGGACGACCCACTTTATTTCACGCGTTTGCACGATGTATAAATAAAGTGCACTCACCCTTTCCTGGTGTTTTTCAATAGAATAGAATGCTATTTATTGTCATTCAAACCTAGGTTTTAACGAAATATCATTTCTACAGTTTTGTACATTACAAAACAATCCAAGACCAACACTTAACACAGTTTACATAAACATCCATCACAGCGAGTCTCCAACATCTCCTCACTGTGATGGAAGGCAAAGTCTTTATCTCTTCCCTTTGTTCCTTTCCCGGCGGTTCAGCAGTCCAACTGCAGTGTCGAGGCAAACTAGGGCTCCGATGTTAAAGCCCCCGGCGGGCGATGGTAAGTCCTGAGGCTGTTTAAGCCACGCCGGGCGATGTTAGGCCCAAGCTCCAATATATTCCGCCAAGTGTTTTTTTATCATTCATTGCTTCTTTAAGAGGAAGGATGTAGATTAACTATATTAATCCATACCTATGTAATCTCCACTACACATATTATGCAAGCCATACATTCCATTTAGTAATTCAGTCCGGGTTTTGGGCATCATGAGCCCTTGGCAGCCTGTCGGTTTGGTTACTGCGGTCAGAACGTAAGCTGATCCGAAATGCACAGCTCTGTATGATTCTCTCTCTCCTTTAAATCTTAATAAAAGACTGATGGTTCACTCTTGACTTTGTAATCGATCACATACAAACATCTACCCTGAGAAAATGGCTCTGCATTCACCTTATCTATTCTCCTCATGATTTTAGACACCTCTGTAAGACACCTCTGTAAGATCACCCTACAGCATCCTGTGCTTCCAGAACATCCGAGCCTTCCCAACATCTCCCTACAGCTCAGGCACTCAAGTCCTGGCATCATCCTCGTACATCTCCTCCCACTAGCTGGCCTTTTAAAGATTCCCACCTGGCTCAATTCCCAGTACAGGGTGTAGTCCAACCTCTTTCCTATAGTTTCTCTAAACCATCCTGGATGCATCTAATAAACTACCTCTTTTAAACCTCTGGCATTGATAAAGTCCTAGTTTATATTAGGGAAATTAAAATCACCCACTGCAATTACGCTGTTTTTACAAACATTAGCTGGTTGTAAATATTTTCTGGTGTTTTTATGGATGGGATGTGGTCTGGCTCTCTCATATTATTTCAATTTGTGGTTCAATGTTCCACCACTGCTCAAAGCCACATTGCTTGACTTCAGAATCACCTGGCCAAGTCAAGTCATTCTCATTGGTTTGGCTGATTTGGGTAACTGGCAAGTGCAGGCTGAGAAATTGTACTTCACATTTATTGTAAAAAAATCTAGGGCAAAGTTCAAAGTTATACATTATAAATCTTGGGAGACCTGCAGTCAACTTAATGAAAAATGAGCCAGTGGAGCATGCTGTGGGACAGGTGCATGGATAATGTAAGACTCTTGCAGGGAAAGAAACAATGGAACAAAGTGTAAAGGTGTGGAAGATAGCTTCAGATGATGGCTACAAAGAGGGAAAATTGACTTGGATGATAATACAGAGGTGGAACTTGGTGGTCTGAACAAGTGTTCAAGGGTTGAAAGGTTCCTGCCAGCAGCCAGGGTTTTGACCTCTCTGAATTAGCCTAGGACGGTGACTGTGGGAGGAGGTATAATTACTTTTAAAGGCATGGAGTTTTCGTGGAGGGGAAGAACGAGAATAATTCCCAGTAAACAGCAGAAATTTTAGTTCATCAAAGAGATGGTATCAGACCAGCAGCCTGACTACGTACTAGTGAAAACTGTGTGGAGTCAAGTAATGAATTGGTATTCTACCAATGTTCATATTACACATGGTTTTGCAATATTTTCTCACATAGGCTTTATAGCATCAAATTGCATTAGTTAGTCTAATAATGCAATGTGTTAAGTGTTAGGGTAAGTGGCAGCAATTTACTTCACCCATTTCTGTGTACTTTATGGCAATGTAATCATGTATTGAAGTGGTAAAGTATCAGTATCATAAAAATAACGCTGTTGAGAAACCAAAGAAATGCCTGACTTTGCAAAATAATTTGTCCAAGAAAAGATTATTGTTTTTCATCATGATGACCCTGACTTGGCTGGCTGGGTGCATACATAGATTAAGATGAATGCAGTTATTCCTTGGCTGGTGACTGCCTCTTTCAGGGCACATTCTCTCTAATGACATGATTGATAGGCTGTCCCAAATCCACAGAGGAACACATTAATCATTGCTGTGACTGAATACAATCATCTGCTTCACCTGCAAAGTGATAGACAGAAAAGGATACGATTTAGGTACTAACGTGATTCACTGATTGGTCAGAAGCCTTAACTTTTTCAATGTCAACTTGAAAGATCCATGATAAATGACATAGTTTATGCCACCCTTCTGTTTGGAAAACAGTCCTTTTAGAATCATTGAGCTAGTATGTAACAAATAAAGAGACAAAATATAAGCAACTATTTTAGATTTGCCATTGTACGTACAAAGTTACCTTTAGGAAACATTGAAAGGCATTTACATTTCTTTATTATCCCTTTTTTTGCTTCCATACACTTAATCCTTTATTTTCAGTTATTCAATTTTAAGGCCAGTTTTTCAAACTGGAGAGGATGTGAACATATCACAGGATTTGCCATCCCATGAATAAGCGAATGCATCTTTCTAATCCATTAGTCTAATCGTTTTGCAGCAGGCTACTTCTGATGCTGAATTTCAATACTCGTGTTGTGCCAATGTCTAAAAGTAAATGTTCAGTTCATACTATAAATAATTATATATGTCTGAAAAATTAATTCCAAAATCTATTGTTTGGAAAATGAGAAATGTTATGTTATGCAGATTTTGTATGCATTGCTGTTATTTTGATTTTTACATAGCTATAATTTACCATAGCATTAAAACGTGCAATGTAGACGAAAATAACAAAGTCAAATGAGATGACATTTTACAAATGGCCTGCTTCAGCTGCAGATGAAAGCTAGGGAGAGTGGTGGAGTCATTTCCTTGAGAAATATCACTCTGTGCTCATGGTCATTACAAATAGACAATAGGTGCAGAAGCAGGCCATTTGGCCCTTTGAGCCAGCACCGCCATTCAATGTGATCATGGCTGAATTTTAGGAATATTTTTCACCTTCAATAAAATCGTCATAATTCCACACTTTTTATATTTATAAGATCGATTTATGAGATCGATTTTAGCAGAAAGTTGAAACATTCAACACAATTATTTCCTTTGTAAATGCCACTCAAGATCAACTATTTCTGAACAGTCAATGGACCAAGCTTGAAATGTTGTAGTCAGCGTAAATATTTTACAAATTTTGAGCCTTGGTTGCTTAACTCTTCTTCAGGACCTCATTTGAGTATAGGAACAAGGAGGTTCTACTGCAGTTGTACAGGGTCTTGGTGAGACCACACCTGGAGTATTGCTTACAGTTTTGGTCTCCAAATCTGAGGAAGGACATTATTGCCATAGAGGGAGTGCAGAGAAGGTTCACCAGACTGATTCCTGGGATGTCAGGACTGTCTTATGAAGAAAGACTGGATAGACTTGGTTTATACTCTCTAGAATTTAGGAGATTGAGAGGGGATCTTATAGAAACTTACAAAATTCTTAAGGGGTTGGACAGGCTAGATGCAGGAAGATTGCTCCCGATGTTGGGGAAGTCCAGGACAAGGGGTCACAGCTTAAGGATAAGGGGGGAATCCTTTAAAACCGAGATGAGAAGTACTTTTTTCACACAGAGAGTGGTGAATCTCTGGAACTCTCTGCCGCAGAGGGTAGTCAAGGCCAGTTCATTGGCTATATTTAAGAGGGAGTTAGATGTGGCCCTTGTGGCTAAGGGGATCAGGGGGTATGGAGAGAAGGCAGGTACAGGATACTGAGTTGGATGATCAGCCATGATCATATTGAATGGCGGTGCAGGCTCGAAGGGCCGAATGGCCTACTCCTGCACCTAATTTCTATGTTTCTATGTTTCTATAGGGTGTGCAGTGCTTAGGGGCATTCTGAGGCTGAGATAGATGTTATAGGTACTTGAACCAAATTATTAGGGAAGTCATTGTCCATTTTTATGGGTTTATCCCCATATCCAAAAATAAATCTAATTTCCAGTCTTGATAATAATTTATTATGTCCACTATGAATATAGTAAGTTCCTAATTAAGTAATAAAATGCTAATTAAATAATCTCATTTGTGTTAGACCACAATTCCCTTCATGTTTTCGTCCAAGTAATAGAAATAATATGCATGCTGCATAATGGCAGAAAATTAAAAAAATAATTCCAGTATGAATTTCCAGATTCCAAATGTATAATATGAATGCCTATTAACATTTTCTTCTATTAAGACATTGAGACAAAAAGACATTTGGGCAGCTACCTGGATATGAAAGGTTTAGAGGGATATAGTGCAAATGCAGGCAGGTGGGATTAGTGTAGATGGGGCATCTTAATCGCCGTGGTGGGTTCGACTGTAGGATTTGTTTCTGTATGAGTCAATTGGCATTCAGTGGGCAGCATTAGATTATTCTAATTTTTAATAATGACTTCTGATGTATCTCCATTTTGTCAGTCAAGTCATAGAGTCATAGAGTGATACAGTGTGGAAACAGGCCCTTTGGCTGAACTTACTATTCAGTAAAAAGCTGAATAGTAAATGTATAATTTTCATTATTTATGGACATGTTAGCATTGACCCTTTGCTCAGAGTCTCTCTGATGGATTCCACAACAAAACTACCGTGCTGACAAATCATTCTCCATGATAATACTCAACACGGGTGCCCTTCAAGGGTGTGTTCTCAGCCCCACCACTATACTCCTTACACAGTCATGACTGTGCAGCCAAATACCAATCCAACTCGATTTACAAGTTTGTAGATGGCACTACTGTAGTGAAATATCAAGTAATCAATCAAAAATAATGATGAGACAGAGTACAGGAAGGTGATTGAGAACCTTGTAACCTTGCCAAGAGAGCGACCTCTCCCTCAATATCAACAAGCAGAAGGAGATTCTGATTGACTTCGGGAAACAAAGCAGTACACACACCCCAAGACTGCAAGAAATTGCAGAGAGCTGTGGACATAGCCCTGAACATCGCACAAACCATTCTCCTTTCCCTGGTCTCCATCTGCACTTCACGCTGCCTAAGCAAGGCCACCAACATAATCAAGGACAAGTCTCACCGGTCACCCGGTCACTCCTCTCAAGTTTACATTTATTGTCACATGCACCAATTGGTACAGTGAAATTTGAGTTACCATACAGCCATACGAATAAAAAGAACACAACACACGATAGAATTTAACATGAACATCCCCACACAGCGGAATCAATGTTTCCCACTGTGAGGGAAGGCAATAAAGTTCAGTCATCTTCTATGTTCCCCGTGGTCGGGGCCTCCGCAGTCGCCACGACCACGGCCCGATGTTCAGGCCCTCTCGCCAGGATGATCGGAACTCCGACGTCGGAAAGGAAGAACATTCTCAGCGGCTTGGAGTTTCCGAATCGGACACTTCTTACCGGAGACTGTGGCTCCCGAAGTCTACAGGCCGAGCTGGGCGGAGATTCAACTCTGGCGGCCCTCGGCAAAGGGATCCCAGGACTCCGCAATGTGAAAGTCAGCATCGCCCGTGGCTAGAAGCTCCGCAACCGCTGCTCCACGATGTTAAAGCAACAGGCCCGACACTCCGGAGCTTCAACACGGCGATCCCTGGTAAGGCAACGCCCGCTCCGCAATGGTAAATCAGTGCTGCACCGCTGCTGAAGCTCTGGTCGGCAGGAAAGACCGCTGCAGTCCAGATGGTGGGCCGCGAGGTGGGGGGATGGGGGGGGGGGGCGATGACGCGACTCGGTGAATAGTCGCATCCTCGATCAGGAAGTGACTGAGAAACGGTTTCCCCCTTACCCTCACCACCTCCGCCACATAAAAAGACTAAGAAACCTCTAAAAGCATACTTTTAAACAAGCTAAAAGTAACAAAAAGATGAAAAAAAACAGACAGACTGTTGGCAGAGGCTGCCAATCGTACGGCGCCCCAGGTGGCCATCAGACAAGATGTGCAGAAGCTTAAAAACACATACCTCCAGATTCAGCTACAGTTTCTTCCCAGCTGATATCAGGCAACTGGACCGTCCTGAACTTTCTATCGCAACAGCAGCAGACAGTCAGGGTGGGCAGTAGGACATCAAAAACCTTAGCCGTGAGCACTGGATCGCCCAAGGCTGTGTCCTAAGCCCCCTACTGTTTAGTCTGCTTACACATGACTGTACTGCCAGACTCAACAACAACTTCATCAACAAGTTCGCTGATGACACAACAGTGGTGGGTCTCATCAGTGATAATGATGAGTCGGCATAAAGGATGGAGGTGGAGTTGCTCACAGGATGGTGCAAATCCCACAACCTCATTCTCAACATGGGAAAAACTAAGGAGATGGTGGTTGACTTCAGGAGGGCGGGAAAACAACACCATACACCTCTGCACATCGATGGAGCTGATGTGGAAAGGGTCAGCAGCGTGATGTTCCTAGGACTCCACCTGTCAGATGATCTGATGTCCACAACCAACACCACAGCACTGGTCAAGAGAGCCCAGCAGCGACTACACCCTCTCCGAAGACTACGGAAAGCAGGTCTCCCCATTACACACCTACGAACTTTTTATAGGGGGACAATCGAGAGCACATTAACCTACGGCATCACTTCCTGGTTCGGAAGATGCAAGGCTTACGAATGGCACCAACTAGACAGGATTATGTGAGGTAAGGGAAACTAGTAGAGTAGCTATGGATACTATGAGGTTCAAAGTAAAAGAAGTACTGACACTTTTGAAAAATATAAAAGTGGATAAGTCTCCAGGTCCTGACAGGATATTCCCTAGGACATTGAGGGAAGTTAATGTAGAAATAGCCGGGGCTATGACAGAAATATTTCAAATGTCATTAGAAACGGGAATAGTCCCCAAGGATTGGCGTACTGCGCATGTTGTTCCATTGTTTAAAAAGGGTTCTAAGAGTAAACCTAGCAATTATAGACCTGTTAGTTTGACTTCAGTGGTGGGCAAATTAATGGAAAAGATACTTAGAGATAATATATATAAGCATCTGGATAAACAGGGTCTGATTAGGAACAGTCAACATGGATTTGTGCCTGGAAGGTCATGTTTGACTAATCTTCTTGAATTTTTTGAAGAGGTTACTAGGGAAATTGACGAGGGTAAAGCAGTGGATGTTGTCTATATGGACTTTAGTAAGGCCTTTGACAAGGTTCCTCATGGAAGGTTGGTTAAGAAGGTTCAACTGTTGGGTATAAATGCAGGAATAGCAAGATGGATTCAACAGTGGCTGAATGGGAGAAGCCAGAGGGTAATGGTGGATGGCTGTTTATCGGGTTGGAGGCAGGTGACTAGTGAGGTGCCTCAGGGATTTGTGTTGGGTCCTTTGTTGTTTGTCATGTACATCAATGATCTGGATGAAGGTGTGGTAAATTGGATTAGTAAGTATGCAGATGATACCAAGATAGGGGGTGTTGTGGATAATGAAGAGGATTTCCAAAGTCTATAGAGTGATTTAGGCCATTTGGAAGAATGGGCTGAAAGATGGCAGATGGAGTTTAATGCTGATAAATGTGAGGTGCTACACCTTGGCAGGACAAATCAAAATAGGACGTACACGGTAAATGGTAGGGAATTGAAGAATACAGTTGAACAGAGGGATCTGGGAATAACCGTGCATAGTTCCTTGAAGGTGGAATCTCATATAGATAGGGTGGTAAAGAAAGCTTTTGGTATGCTAGCCTATTAAATCAGAACATTGAGTATAGAAGCTGGGATGTAATGTTAAAATTGTACAGGGCATTGGTGAGACCAAATCTGGAGTATGGTGTGCAGTTTTGGTCGCCCAATTATAGGAAGGATGTCAACAAAATAGAGAGAGTACAGAGGAGATTTACTAGAATGTTGCCTGGGTTTCAACAACTAAGTTACAGAGATAGGTTGAATAAGTTAAGTCTTTATTCTCTGGAGCGCAGAAGGTTAAGGGGGGACTTGATAGAGGTCTTTAAAATGATGAGAGGGATAGACATTGATGTGGACAAGCTTTTCCCTTTGAGAATAGGGAAGATTCAAACAAGAGGACATGACTTCAGAATTAAGGGACAGAAGTTGAGGGGTAACATGAGGGGGAACTTCTTTACTCAGAGAGTGGTAGCGGTGTGGAATGAGCTTTCAGTGGAAGTGGTGGAGGCAGGTTCGTTGATATCATTTAAAAATAAATTGGATATGCATATGGATGAGAAGGGAATGGAAGGTTATGGTATGAGTGCAGGCAGGTGGGACTAAGTGAAAAAAAGTTGTGGCGGCACGGACTTGTAGGGCCGAGATGGCCTGTTTCCGTGCTGTAATTGTTATATGGTTATAGGATTGTGAAGACCGCCAGCAGGATTATTGGTGCTCCACTCCCTTTCCTGCTGGACATATACAGGAAGAGATGTATCAGCAGAGCCATCTCTATCATCAAAGACCCCTACCACCCATTGCATCACATATTCTCCATCCTGCCATCTGGGAAGAGGTACAGGAGCAATAGCTGCAAAACCAGCAGGATGCTCCTCAGCTTCTTCCCGCAGGCTATAAGACTGATAAACGGACTTTGCCCCCTGCCAAAGTATCGCACACCAACCACCAACCTGGACACATTGCAGCAGAGCCACTGTCGTGCCGCTGCGGATCGGAACACCTGTTGATGTTTAGTAGAGATTAGAGTGTTTAATTTGTTCATGATATATGTATTTTTATTTCAATTTAATTTTTACTGCACACTGAATGGACATTGGTTGAGCAACGTTTTTTTGTTTCCTCTGGGTATGTGAGTACTCAGGAAAATGACAATAAAGATATACTATACTATAGATGTTAAGGGACAGCATCTCGTCCAATCCGAGACCCTCCAACCCTCCTCCTTCGGCCTGCGGTCCCCCCCGACTCAGTGTCGTCCGCGGACAACCTGTAAGCACAAATTCTGGCCAATTTCCCCGATATCCTGACTCCTCAGTTCAAATTGGCCAAACGCAAACACGGCGTCCTACACCACATTCCCACCTCCGGCCCACCACTACACACATGGGCACGTAGGCTCCCACCTAACTAGCTGCAGCTTGTCAAAGGGGAATTCCAGCAAATGGAAGAGATGGGTGTTGTGCGGTGTTCCGGCAGCCCATGGGCCTCCCCACTCCATATGGTCCCCAAAGCGTCCGGCGGCTGGGGACCGTGCAGGGACTACCGCCGCCTGAACAACGCTACGACAGCCAACCGCTACCCTGTCCCTCACATACAGGACTGCACAGCCCATTTGGACAGTGCAAAACACTTTTCCAAAATTGACCTGGTGCGCACTTACCACAAGATACCTGTCCACCCGGATGATGTGCCCAGGACCGCCATTATAACCCCTTTCAAGAGCATTGCGCGCACCTCCAGTTATTGTGCAAGCACCTCAGTGACCATGGCCTCGCCATTAATCCAGCCAAGTGCCAGTTTGGCCTTAACTCGATTAACTTTCTCGACCATTATATCACTCAACATGGCACAATCCCGCACCCCGCCAAGGTGGAGGCCATTCGGCAATTTACCCGGCCAGCCGCAGTGAAAGGTCACCAGGAGTTCGTTGGTATGATAAACTTTTACCATCTTTTCGTACTAGCGGCAGCCTGGATTATGTGACCTCCATTTCAGTCTCTGGCAGGGAAACAGCGAGACCTAGTGTGGGATGCCGATACCACGGAAGCGTTCGACGGAGCAAAGGAAGCGCTGGCAAACGGAACAATGCTCGTCCATCCGCGGGCCAATGCCTCTACCACTCTCACTGTGGACGTTTCTGACACTGCTGTTGGGGGGGGTCCTTGAACAATTCATTGATGGCCGCTGGCAGCCACTTGCCTTCATCAGCCGACACCTGTGCCCTCCAGAGCGAAATTACAGCGTGTTCGATCGCGAGCTCTGTGGCCCTCTACCTGGCTGTCCGTCATTTCCTGGAGGGCAGGCCCTTCACGGCTTTTACAGACCACAAACCCCTTACCTTTGCCAACGCCTGTTGTGCCTGTGTCCACACGGTCCGGTCGTTTTATTCGGACTTTGTTCAGTAGCTAGTGCTCTTCGCAACGACAACAGCTTAAAAAAACGTTTTCTATCGAATAAGTGCTAATGTAGATCAAGAACGTTTTTGTCAATAAAACCATTTGCTCTACCCGCTTGGTCTCACTCCAAAGGACTTTTAACATGAATTTTCAGACTACTTTGTTTTCTGAAAAAAGTTCTCATCGAGCAAATATCCTTGTACTTAAAATTTGAGCATTGGTTGATTTGGTAATAAAGAAAACAAGCCTGTTATGTGATTTTGTTCAAGTGTATTCAACTGTTAAAAAAAACAACTCAACCGCCAGTTGACTTTAATCAAAATTTACATTTTATGGCTAGCAGGATTAAGGAATCTGTTTCTTAAAACATATGGTATACACATTAATTGAGAAAGAGACAAGGAAATGGAACCCTTCACTGTATGTTTATTCAAGAAGTGTCAATATAATTCAAGACTTCAGTATGTTAGTTTAACCTTAAATCCCTGGAGATGTCTGTTGAAATTTAAACCAGAGGATGCAATTCAAGGTTTTCAACAACTCTGCAGAAACTGGACAGATTTGCCTATGACAAACTGAGACGTAAAGTCCCAAGGACGGAAGGTGTTGCACTGATTTAACTTTTGAATGTAACAGTAAATGTATTGTCTTAGGATTTCTGTACACCCCGTCCTGAAGATAAGTATAACATCGTTCTACATTCACATAGAAAGTTTGTACAATAGCACAAAATTACAAATAAATATTTGGGAATGTGGATGTTTTCATTTTGGATCTATTTTCATTATATGTGATGCATTAAAGGTGATTGGATAGGGAAGATACACACTGTATGTTTTCAGTGATTATGATAAATTGAACAGAGGAGGTATAGGAATATAAAACAAAATGAAAGTCGGCAAAATAGGTTGGCAGTGATGCTTTGAAAACCAACGGGCCAAATGATAACTAGCATACTCTCATGTGTAAAGTATACTCTCATGTGTAAAGTAATTGTTGTGCTATTTATACGCCCTCTATGTAAATACAGAACAATTTTGGACTGCTGATATCAAAACATGCTTCAAAATAGATGTCCTAGGCAAAAATCTAATCTGTGTTCAGCAATTAGGTTTTGACTAAACTTTAATTGTGATGCACAAAATCATTTATTTCACCATTCAGTAGGATTTCCAGACAAATAAAATTACTTGTATATCCCAATGTCCTTTTATCTATACATAACTAAAGCTCTGATCTTGCTATCTTCCCGTTGCGCGGACATTCTATTTACGCAAAAACATTACGGGACAGCGCTATGATTTTTCGCCAGCTTACTCACCGTTTTCCTGCACTGCGATTGCACCAAGTTTCGTTCCAATCGGTGGTTTAATGTAAACGTTAGCGAGGTTTAAAAATCTTAAAAAACACGCATGTGCAGATCGATCTCCTCTCCTGCCGTTCAGCACCACAGTCTTTTCTCCTGTCACTCCGCGGTACAGTCCACCCCTTCCTGCGCCGTCGCGTCTTTACTGGAGCTGTGGTTGTCCGGCAAAGATTTCCAATCGGACAACAATTTTTGGAGGGACTGGAAACGACCCGGCCCGGCCCGGCACGGGAAATGTCGCCAAACGAAAAGCGGAGAATCTGATACTGGCAAAGGAGAATGACCAGCGACCCAGAGGTCCAGCAGTCCAGCAATCCAGCAACCACTGTTAGTCCGCTCCAGCCCCTTCCCCTCTGGTCCCCTTCACTGGCTCCTGCCCACCTCCCCCATGATACCCCCCCACAACCCCGTCTTTACTCCGAGCTTTCTCCCCCCCGCCCCCACTAACCCCCCTCCACCCACCCGCCCCCCACCAACATCTCCCGCCCCTACCCACTCTGCCCCCACAGCCCCCCGCCCCAATCCCCCCCCTCCCCCCACACCCCCCCCCACCACCACCTCCCCCACACACACCCCCTCCCCTACAAACAACCCTCCCCACAAACCCCCCTCCCCCACACACCCCCTCACCCCACCACCAGTCCCCTCCCCACACCCCCCGGCAGTGGTAGACCACCCCACACACACCCCTCCCCATATCCCCCCACCCCCTTCCCCCCCACACACACACTCACACCCCTCCCCTACACACTCCCTCCCCCCACACACCCCCTCCGCCACGCACACCCCTCCCCCACCTGAAGCTTCCCCAGCTGCCGGATGCTCCCCACCAGTCCCATGGCAGTGGTAGACCACGGCAGCGGCAGAGGTAGGCAGTAGCAGGGGTAGGCAGTGGCAGTGGGAGGCAGTGGTAGGCCATGGCAGTGGTAGGCCACAGCAGCGGTAGCCCACTGCAGCGGTAGGCCACGACAGCGCTCCCCCCATTTCCCACCAGCCCCCAACAGCCCAGGCCTGAAGCCATCCCCCTCCCATGGCTGCAGAACGCAACAAGAAAGAATAGACTGAATAATTCTCATCTTTAACGTTTGAATTGTTGTATTTTAACAGTTATTCACATTTTAAGCTTTAATAAATCCCTTTTCCACTTGCAATGCCCTGCGCAGTAATACCTGCATGTTCTACGTTACAATGAGAACCCAATGGGCGGGAATGTCTGCGCCGCAGGAGAGCCGCTAAGATTGGATGCGAGCGGGGGTTAAGGGGGGATGGAGTGAGTGCTTGGGGGGGGTTGAGGACAAGAGGCGGAGCGGGGGGGTGAGGGGAGGAGGGGGGATCAGAGGCATCATAATGGGAACCCTTCAGCCTCGCTCGTGCAGTTAGGGGCTATGGGTGAGTGGTGGAATATTGCATTGGGGGAACGGGTGAGTGGTGGAATATTGCATTGGGGAATGGGTTACGATGGGGGACCAGGCCTCCCGTGTGATTAGGACCCAATGGGTCCCACTTAGTCTAGTATGTAATAAATGTAGGGAATTAAATGGTGCAACCATGTTTGCTGTTCCCTCTTTGCACTTTTGATCATAAAGGGAATTTTTCATAGTTGCATTAATTTGCAGATTGTATACATGACATTTTTAGAGAAAATCTGATAATATTTTTCCTCATTTGACTTAAATGTGTGGCAAGTAATTAATCTTTTTTTGTCTAACAGTGCATTTCTCACAGACAAAGATTCGATTGCACAGGAAAAAGACTGTATGGCTGAATTGACTGAGCAGAAAATAAGTATGATGCTCCTGGATATTTGCCACCAGCCAGGTGGTAATGAATACCTGAGACAGATTTATCACATCATCCAACTCAATGAGGTAGGGAAACAGTCCTTTTACCAAGCAATTAGGTGTGTATTAGCCTGAGACAATATCTGCTACCAGCTAAGGTTTAGTCAGATGGCACATTTAAATATAATCAGTTGCAAATCATCATTAAAGATAATAAGTGAGTAGAAAACTTTATAAAACATTGTTAATACTGGCCAAATTAAAGACACCATAAATGGAGGATCCCTGCACTTGTCAGAATTGCTTAACCTTTGTCAACTGAAAATTACAGGCTTTGGATGGTGCCAGCCAGTCATGGCTCAGACCGGTATGCAGGATGGTGAGGGGTCCAGGTGTTCTCCTTGTTTCTGCTAAATTGATAAAATGAATAGCAGTTTTGCAAATGAGCCCTAAATGCATCATTTTGTGGATCACTGCAAGGGCATTGTAAATAATATAAATAATGTTGTGAGATGGTCATCCTGTTGGTTGATGATTGGTCGAACTGTTGAGCCTTGGAGAAACTGTTTGAATCTCAGGGCACATGTTTCAATGTTTATTCTTGTTTGCTTCCTTCTAGAACTTTCTTTCAAATACATTGTATTAGTCACTGTATTATTGGGTTAGGGAAATGTCTATCATGTACTGTGTTAATCGATATCTGTTATTGGGCTGTAAATAGACGGCCCCCATATGGTTCAGCCCCTGAAGGTTCGGGGACCAATAAAAGTTAGCTCCCACGAGGTCCTGTTAGCTCCCACGAGGGGGGTGATAGCACTACTTTGGGTTAGGGGCCCATAAAACCAGTGTGGGGTTAGAGGCCCTGCTGGGGTTGGGTTAAAGGCCCTTTCCTGGGTTAGAGGCCCAAAACTTGGTTGTAATTGGCAGACTGCAGCTGCTTAACAAGAGCCAAACACGCATCCTGTCCCACATTTGGTATCCAATTCAGATTCAGATTCAGATTCAGATTCAGATGGGATCAATTGATGGGGTATTGAAATACAAGTCTGGTTTACGTTCTTAGCATTGAAGCATTTGACCTGTCATTGCTGGGAGCGCTGATTGGAAAGTTGCGTTCTGAAAATCGGCATCGACTGCCAGCCTGAAGAGGCTAGGCGCTGCCAAGCAAGTGTAAAGGAAATCCTTTTGAAGAGGTAAAACCCAGGTTGGTTAGAGGCCATGCCTGTGTGAAGATATCTGAATCCCTCCCTGGAGTGACGGACGAGGAATCTCGTAAAGGCACTGGGCTCGGTGACTAGAGTAGAGATTGGTTGGGAATACTCTAGTTCATTCGAGATTTCATTGGGCAAGTAAATTGAATTCGAGAGCCCACGTACGTGGAGTGGAACACACCAAGACTAGTTGGTCCGAGAACGAGTGTAGATTTACAGAATCAAATTTCCAAATACAGAATTTCACATTGAAGTTTTGCCCGTAAGGTAGAATTCGAATTCTGTGTAAATAGAACTTCGGAGTTTGTGCATGTTTGAGATCGATTTCAAATAGCGGCTGATCAACAGTGAATAGTAACCCTCTGATCGATTGTTGATTAGTAGCTGATAGCGAAGAGTAACTGGGAGACGGGAACCTGGTTTACTTGGTGAAAAGTACCCGGATGTGAGAGGTACCGCTAATTCTGTAGAACTTAGAGAGGAGGGATAGAGGTCCCCCTGTAGAAGTCCAGTCCTAGCAGGGGGGAGAAACATTTTGGAGGAAAAGTAGTCCATTTAAGAAGTAGCAAAGAGTACCCTAGGAGGGGGGAAATCTTTGGGGGGTAGTGTTAGCTGTGAGGAGGATGCTAGGAGACTGCAAGGTGACTTGGATAGGCTGGGTGAGTGGGCAAATGTTTGGCAGATGCAGTATAATGTGGATAAATGTGAGGTTATCCATTTTGGTGGCAAAAACAGGAAAGTAGACTATTATCTAAATGGTGGCCGACTAGGAAAAGGGGAGATGCAGCGAGACCTGGGTGTCATGGTACACCAGTCATTGAAAGTAGGCATGCAGGTGCAGCAGGCAGTGAAGAAAGCGAATGGTATGTTAGCTTTCATAGCAAAAGGATTTGAGTATAGGAGCAGGGAGGTTCTACTGCAGTTGTACAGGGTCTTGGTGAGACCACACCTGGAGTATTGCGTACAGTTTTGGTCTCCAAATCTGAGGAAGGACATTATTGCCATAGAGGGAGTGCAGAGAAGGTTCACCAGACTGATTCCTGGGATGTCAGGACTGTCTTATGAAGAAAGACTGGATAGACTTCGTTTATACTCTCTAGAATTTAGGAGATTGAGAGGGGATCTTATAGAAACTTACAAAATTCTTAAGGGGTTGGACAGTCTAGATGCAGGAAGATTGCTCCCGATGTTGGGGAATTCCAGGACAACGGGTCACAGCTTAAGGATAAGGGGGAAATCCTTTAAAACCGAGATGAGAAGAACTTTTTTCACACAGAGTGGTGAATCTCTGGAACTCTCTGCCGCAGAGGGTAGTTGAGGCCAGTTCATTGGCTATATTTAAGAGGGAGTTAGATGTGGCCCTTGTGGCTAAAGGGATCAGAGGGTATGGAGAGAAGGCAGGTACTGGATACTGAGTTGGATGATCAGCCATGATCATATTGAATGGTGGTGCAGGCTCGAAGGGCCGAATGGCCTACTCCTGCACCTAATTTCTATGTTTCTATGTTTCAGTATAAGAGGGAGAGGTTCATTGATTGATAACAGTGTGACGCGGCATTGAGATCGATAGTTTGTAAACTGTGCGCTAGCGTGTTAAATTATTATTGTAAATTGTAAAAATCCAGCATCGTCTTTTATAGCATATTTATCAGATCCGAATTGTATAAATACTTTGTGTATGTAAAAGGATTTAGAGTGTGTTAAGATTTAGAGTGTTAAGATTGCGGTCCGCTACTTGTTTTGCCTGTGTGAGTGCTTAAGGATTTTTGGGTGTTAGATAATTGAAGTAAAAGTGCGTTTGAATTGAATATTTGTATTTGTTTAAATCGGGATTGTAGTATTGTTAGAATCCGATTCATGGTGGTTCGATCAGCGTTCGTATTCTTTCGATCGCTGTGTCGAGGGAGAAGTAGTTCTATTGACCGAGTACGCCCCGAGGAGGATTTATCATCATAATAAGTGGATGTGATTCATCATCATAATAAGTGGATGCTTGTAGTTTATATTGGTGTGTGTCTAGGTTTACATGTAATTGGGGGAATCATTTCTTGTCTGATTATAGTTTTACTTGCGTGGTTCGGGTTTATTTGGCTGTGTGAACTTAAAGTGTTCTGAGTGGGAGAGATTGGTGCTTGGGAGAGATTGCTGCTAAAATTTAAATATTAAGAGCCTTAGTTTTAGAAACCGGAGATTCTTTGTTTGAAGGCTGAAAGTTGAATGAAGTGATTGTGATCGTGCTGATAAGAAAGTTTAGAGCGTGATTCAATAAGACCGATTGAGTCGAACAATTGAATAGAGCGGATAGACATTTGAATAGAGCGACTGAGTGGAATGATTGAATAACGGTTGGGAAATATTGAAGGAACAATTGTGTGAGAAGAAACATAGAAATTAAGAAATTAGGTGCAGGAGTAGGCCATTCGGCCCTTCGAGCCTGCACCACCACTCAATATGATCATGGCTGATCATCCAACTCAGTATCCCGTACCTGCCTTCTCTCCATACCCCCTGATCCCCTTAGCCACAAGGGCCACATCTAACTCCCTCTTAAATATAGCCAATGAACTGTGTGGCCTCAACTACCTCTCTGTGGCAGAGAGTTCCACAGATTCACCACTCTCTGTGTGAAAAAAGTTCTTCTCATCTCGGTTTTAAAGGATTTCCCCCTTATCCTTAAGCTGTGACCCCTTGTCCTGGACTTCCCCAACATCGGGAACAATCTTCCTGCATCTAGCCTGTCCAACCCCTTAAGAATTTTGTAAGTTTCTATAAGATCCCCTCTCAATCTCCTAAATTCTAGAGAGTATAACCAAGTCTATCCAGTCTTTCTTCATAAGACAGTCCTGACATCCCAGGAATCAGTCTGGTGAACCGTCTCTGCACTCCCTCTATGGCAATAATGTCCTTCCTCAGATTTCCTCAGAAGGTGTGAATCTGCTACACGTTAGTCATTGTGTGGGAGTGATTTCAGTGGCCTTGGAGTCTGAAAGGAAGGAGCGAGTATTGAATAGGTGTGAGTGCTTTGAATCTTATCTGCATTGAGACTATTGTGCAGGAGGTTGGGGAATGTACTGGAGAAGGATCAATCAAATGTTCCTGAAAGTCCAATAAGAATAATTTGTGAGACAATTCCGCATGAAGCAGAGGGATTAAGAAAATTAGGATAATTAAAAGTTATCGAGGATTCCTACTATTAAATAGAGTTTTGTGGCTGTCCTCTACTAAAGTCTACTAGTACCCCCCCCCCCCCCGGAATAATTTTTAGGTCAGATCGTTTGCAATTCTTAGATGATATGGAAATGCATTTCAGTGTCTCTGTACTGACACTGACAATGACAATTAAAAATCTGTTGGATCTGAATCTGAATAGTTTACTAGGTAGAGGCAATTGTAGATGATATGAAATAAAGAAGGGAACAAACTTATTGAAATTCTGAATTTCTTTACTTATTAATGGTCATTCTGCATACAAATTATGGAGCATACAAATTATGATTATAAAAAAAGAGAGAACTGGTCCTTCTCTAGACATTCCAGAACAGGGAAAGGAAGATAGTGGAAGCCAGCAGTAGGACCAGGAGCAGGAGAGAACATCAGCTTTTAAAAGAGAAATGACTGAGATGGTTCTTAAAGGGGAGGTGCCAACTAAAATCAAACTTATTACATTTAGCAAGAGTGCCGTGTTTAGCGTGGATCTCGAAGGGAGAGAAGCCCAATATATACAAGGGTGGACATACTTTTTCAGAACAGAGTCACAGCATTCCTCTCAGCCCTCTTATGTTCTTAGTTCGGAAACACCTTGCGCAGCTTGCGAACAGGATGCTCGGGTGGAGTTAGTGGTATCTTGGACTCCATCCACTCAAATCCAAAGTAGGAAAATTGGGAAAGGACTCTAGCTCCGATGATTGCTTCACCAGCAGAGAATAGTGTGGTGGATCAAGGAGCTAGAAGGAAGGTTACGCAGAAGTGAGTGCCAAAATTAATTGGGAAATCAAGTGGGAAAGTGAAAGAATCCTTCCTAAAGTATAGAGATTCCGGTAACAGAACGAGCAGCTTTTCTGAGGGTGAGACAGCAGGAGGCTATTAAGTGGCTGATCCTGACATTGATAACATCATAAGATCAGAGCAAATTCCAGATGTTATGGATATGGAGCAGATTCCCCGTAGGAAATTCCCTAGTAGGAAGCTGCTTACTCTGCCTTTATAATTAGATCCCGCAGTAGGTTCAAATTATCCCCGGGCCACAGATGTTCACATTTCGATGCAACCTGGTTCGACGGCAGCTAAATCCTTCCAGAGGCCCGTACTAAGAATCCAAAAACGGGAAGTAACTTCAAAGGAGGATAAGGTGGAGGAGGAATTTAAAGCGAGGATAGACATGCCAATCCGAGAGCCGACTTTCCCTCGGTTTGATTGGAGAGGGTATAGAGCTGTCAGACCTGATCAGTGTTATAACTGTGGGGAATCTGGACATTGGATCCGACCTTGCCTGTGAGGGAACACTGAGAAGGAAGGGGGCAAAGAAGAGGGCCACGGGGTCTAAGAAGTCAGTGGATCCCTAGAGGTTACAGGGACACTTGGGACCCTGAAGGTAGAGGAAGAGGACACTGGCCAGAAGATCAGGGAGGAGGGACATTCCGGCAGCCAAATCCATTCCGATAGCCCTGATCTGCCAGCTAATACAAAGTATGAAATGTGAGGGCATCCTCACATGGCCCAAAAAGAATAATAAATTATAAGAACAAGAAAGAACACCACCCCTTCCGAATCCCAGGAAGAGAGTCACAAAGAAGCTAATTGGGATCGAGAAATCTCACTAAAAGGAAGGACTACGAAAAAGGAAACATAGTAACCGGTGGCAACGAGAATAAGAACTGAAGAGAACTGAACTGGCACTAGGGAGAGAACAAACAAACTTATTGCGCAGGAGGTACGGGAGTAGGGAAGGAGCTATTGTACTAACTTGTTACTTTTTTTGGTTTTTTTTGTTTATTTTATTAGAAGTTAATACAGTACAAAACAGTACAGTGGAACCTAATTTTAGGTGCCAACTATGTAATACCGTAATCCATTCTATGTACAACCTCTAGTTTTATGTTATGAGAAGGAAGTAAGCAAGACAAGAAAAAGAAAACAATAGAAAGAGGAAAAAGTGGAAAAATAGATGGTAGAGAGTAGAAAAACGTGAAGTGTGTATATAAAAAATAAAAAAGAAAGAGAAAGTGGAAAGTAAAAATAGAAGAGAAGGCCCCTTAAAAGAAAATTTTTCAAATCTGTATTCGGAGATGTAGATCTATCCGCGTCATGAACTGAAATCAGCAATCTTTACGGTACTGCTGCATCACATGATTCCAAAAAGTCGATGAAAGGAGACCAACTCCTTAAGAATTGGTCATATTTATCTATTAGTCGGAGTCTCATTTCTTCAAGGCGTGCTATGTCCATCATATTCCTAATCCACATTTTAACGGTTGGTATGGTTGTATTTTTCCAAAATTTAAGTATCAATTTCTTTCCAATTATTAACCCATAATTTAAAAAAACATTTTGATCTTTATTTAAATTGGTATCTTCTCCTATTATTCCAAATATAATCCATTCCGTTTTGGGTTCTATTCTTGACTTGAAAAGCTTTGTAAATATATCAAATATATCACTCCAAAATTTATTCAACTTTGTACATCCTACAAATGAATGTGTTATATTAGCGTTTTGAAACAAACATTTATCGCATCTGGTAGAGACGTTTGGATAAAATTTATTCAACCTCGTTTTTGAATAATATAGTCTATGTAATAATTTGAATTGAATTAAATTATGTCTTGCATTAATAGAACAGTTATGTGTATTCATCAAATACTTTTCCCATCTATCCTTCGAGATCTTTATCATTAGCTGATGTTCCCAATCTTCCCTTAGTGCTTCTGTTGAGGGTGATTCTCTATTTAATATATTATTATAAAAGTATGATATTAATTTTTGTGAATCAGCCTTAATATTCATTGCTTCTTCTAAAGGATCTAAAAATATAGTTTGAAATCTATGTGTATATTTCTTCATAAAGTCACATACCTGTATATATTTAAAATATTGATTATCCTTCAATTTAAATTTAAATTTTAATTGTTGAAATGATAACAGTTTGCCCACTTCATACATATCCCCTACTTTCCTAATCCCCAGTCTATCCCATTGTTGATATGTGTTGTCGATGAGAGAAGGTTTGAATGCGGGGTTGTTCAATAGTGGGGTTAGTACTGATAAATTATTTAATTTCAAGGATACTTTTATTTGTTTCCAAATTCTTATTATATTGTGAATAATTGGGTTCTTCTTATATATTTTACTATTCAATTTTATCGGTGAGAGCAGGATCGTTCCTATATCGTGCGGATAGCACTCCTCTTTCTCCATTCTTATCCACTCCAACTGCTGAGTGGAACTATCCAGCCAGTACATTATGTTCTTAATATGCACTGCCCAGTAGTAATACATAAAGTTAGGTAATGATAAACCCCCAACTTCTTTAGATTTGCACAAATGCTTTCGTTGAATTCTATGTGTTCTGTAGTCCCATATAAAATTAGTGATAGTGGAATCTAGTTTTTTGAAAAAATATTTTGGAATATATATTGGGATCGCTTGAAACAAATATATTAATTGTGGTAAGAAAGTCATTTTTATAGCGTTAATTCTACCTATCAATGAGAGCGGAAGCGTTTTCCAAAATTTAATCGTATCATTCAGTTTATTTAATAGTGGTATAAAATTGGCACTAAATAATGATTTGTGTCTTCTCGTAATTTGAATACCCAGATACTTGAATTTTTCTGTTGCAATTTTGAAGGGGAATTTTAGTAAGTGTCTCGAATCCTGTGGTTTTAAAGACATAATTTCGCTTTTATTCCAATTTATTCTATATCCTGAAAAAGAGCCGAATTCCTCAATTAGTGTTAATAAGGTGGGTATACTCGTTTGTGTATTAGTAATATATAAAAGGATATCATCAGCATATAATGACAATTTTATTCTTTGAGTCCTTGCTGTTATATCCGTGAATATTCGGGTGATTTCTAATCCTTTCGGCCAGCGGTTCTATCATAAGGGCAAATAGCAATGGTGATAAGGCACACCCTTGCCTATTACCGCTTGATAAGTAAAATTTTGGAGATAGCGTATTGTTAGTTAATATTCTTGCCGTAGGTCTATCGTAAAGTAGTTTAATCCATCTAATAAAATTCTCTCCCGTATTAAATTTTTGGAGTACCTTGTATAAATATTGCCATTCTACTTGATCAAATGCCTTCTCTGCATCCAGCGTGACAACTGAAATATCTTCATTGTCCTCATTATGAGAGTACATTATATTGAAAAGCATTCTCAAATTGTTAAATGATTGTCTTTTGGGTATAAATCCCGTTTGATCCGTATTTATTAAATTGTTAATATAATTATTTAGCCTTCTAGCTAGAATCTTTGCTAAAATTTTCTGATCCGTATTTAGAAGTGAAATAGCTCTATCAGAACCCGGTTCATCTAAATCTTTATCTTTTTTTTGGTATAAGCGTTATTATTGTACAGATCAAGCTACATTTAATTGTCATTTGGACCCCTTGAGTATAAGAAATGCCGTGTCTGCAGCCATAATAATCAAACACATAGACCTGAAATAGACATAAAATTTTACATAAAGCCATCTGGTCGCTGTGGTCTCTGCCCATTTTCAATGAGTTTCTCTTGTTTTATTTCTTCACCCCCCCCAGCCCCCCCCCCCCCCCAGGTGGGTGCCCCTGGATCTCTAAACCGATGTCAGAAAAAGTGGGAAAGCCCCCGGCGGGCGATGACGATTGTCCCGCGGCCATTAAAGCCACGCCGGGTGGTGCGAGGTCGCACACCGGGTCTTGCTGTTAGAGCCCCCGGCGTGCGCTCGCAGAGTCCCGCTTAGGCAATTAAGCCGCGCGGGGCAGTGATGTTAATCCAGGAGCTCTTCAACCCCGCAACTCGTTGCGGGGTAAGTCGCCGTTGCGAGAGCCCTGAAAAGCGGTCTCCCTCCAGCGAGCCGCGGGCTCCCGGTGCCGCCGTCCACAGACCTGCCGTTGGAGCCACCGACTCTCCGGTCGGGCCGCAGCAGCAGCAGCAGCAGCGCTCCTCCACCGCTCCACCCGCTCCGGACTCGGCCAGTTACACCCCCCGCGACGGCGACGGTGATAGCTAGCAATTTGGCTAAAATTTTTCTTCCTGTTTTTAGCTCCTGAAAATAGCCCCCAACGCCACGGAAACCCGTTCATCTAAATCTTTATCTTTTTTTTTGGTATAAGCGTTTTGTTGCTTCTGCTAGGGTTTCTGGTAGTTTATTTTCAGTATAAGCCTGCATGTATAAATTGAATAATCTTGGTACAATTGACTCCTGAAATCTTTTATAAAATTCATTACTAAAACCGTCTGGTCCTGGGGTCTTCCCATTTTTCAGTGAGTTTATTATTTGTTTTATTTCTTCACTAGTAGTCCGTGCTCCTAATTGCTCTTGTTCTAAACTATCCAATTTTGGGAGCTTGCAATTATCTAAAAAAATTGTAATTTTTACTTACATCTGTCTTTATTTTAGATGTATATAAATTATGATAAAATTGGGCAAACCTCTTATTAATATCCTTAGGCAATGTTAGAAACTCACCCCCTTATTATCCGATTTAATTTTAATTTTAGTTTCCTTTTTTTTTTTTTTTCTCGTTGCTTCAGTTGCCTCGCAAGTAGCTTTTGTTTTTATGTGGCTTATCCCCAAATTCGAAGTGTGCTTGTTTTGTAATTTGGAATAATCTTATTACTCTAGCCGCTAGTATTCTATTGACTTTATATTTCAATAAAATTATCTTATTATGTTTATTTATGGCTGGGTCAGTTGCATTGTCCAGTTCTAGTAATTTTATTTTCTGTTCTATCCGCTGAAGTTCTCTTTTATTTTCCTTATTTTGAAAACTTTGGTAAGAGATTATGACACCGCGAATATACGCCTTAAAGGTTTCCCATAATAGCGGTGCAGAAATACCCGGCGTGTCATTTATTTCGAAAAAAAGTTTTGTTTGTTCTTTTATATACTCATAACCCTGCGGGTTATTTAATATGTGTGCATTGAACCTCCAAAAAGGTTTTATACTCGGCATTCCCTCAATTTTAAGTATAAAAGTCAATGGTGAGTGATCAGAAATAATACTATTATGATATGATGGTTTATTCGTATACGGGATCAATTTTGTGTCCAATAAGAAATAGTCAATTCGCGAATAAGTTTTGTGAACTGATGAATAAAATGAGTATTCCCTACCACTTGGATTTGCTATTCTCCAAACATCAGCTATGTTATTATTTTTTATATAAGTATTTAAAAATTCACAGGTCTTAGTTTTAACAAGACGCTTCCCTAGCTTTATTGATTTATCTAAGTATGGGTCTATAACACAGTTGAAATCTCCCCCCATTATTATATTTTGAAAATTATGCTCTGCGATTAAATCTATTATTTTCCTAAAAAATTGTGGGTTATCAAAATTAGGCGCGTAAATATTTATCATAGTTAATGGTGTATTGTAAATTTCTCCCGTGACTATAACATATCTTCCCTCTTTATCAGATATGGATTTCTTTAATTTAAAAGGTATGCCCTTCCGAATTATAATGGCCGTGCCTCTTGCTTTAGAGGTGAATGAGGAGTAATAGGTTTGACCTATCCAATTTGCCCTTAATCTGATCTGAGTTTGTTGTTTCAAATGTGTCTCTTGTAGGAAAGCAATATCCATATTTAATGATTTTAATTGTGCCAGAATTTTACCCCTTTTAATTGGCTCATTCGCACCTCTGATGTTCCAACTACAGAAGGTGAGACCTCCGATATTTATTCGACTATTATCTTGCATTGGCTATTATTACCAGACTGTATGATTCATGTGATGCAGCCAAGTACCTCAGAATCCCGAATCCAGAGTTGTCCTTCATAATTTCTACAGTAGTTCTACATCTCCTGACACTATTAAACATAATTAAGGGAAAGAGAAAAACATAAAATAAAGTGTACATAAAAATTATTGAGTCATACAACACATAATTGTGAATAAACAAAAAAAGTGAATGTAATTTATCAAAAAAGCGATAAATTACAAAAAAGCCACCTAAGGTAGCTAGATTTGTTTTTAAATTGACCTCCGTCGATGAGATTATGCACTGGGCCTTATCCCCCTATTAGAATTTGACCCAACGTTAGTCGGTTCCCTCTAATTGTTACCAAAATTATCATATCAGGTCATCGCTGAACAGTTTAAAATAGAATAAAATAAAAGGGAAGGTAGAAGATTTGGATTAAAATAAAAGTAATTATGGGTTAAAATACCTCGTCAAAAATTACACTTTTCATTTACCTGTATGTTAGTTAATTCATTATTAGTATTTAGTATTTAAAATATATGTCTAACCTCCCCCACCCTTCCTGCTATATAGTTAATTGTGTTAGTATAGGACATTACGCCTTTAACGTTGGTTGAGTTTATTGCACGTAATTGGATAATAGGTCATATAGTGTGGAACAGATGCCTCATATCATGTCCATTTCAAAAGGAGACGGTCTCATAGTTCTCCGTGCTGAAGGGTTTGGTGACGAGCTTGCGACCTTGAGCTTTCATATGTGCTTTCAGTTCAGAAGTTTAAATCGGCCTGTGTTATTAAACAGCACATTCTTGCTAGATAAGCCTGTCTGGTAACCGTCTGAAGCGTTCTAGTGTCTTGGAACAGAAAAAACAAAGTTCCACAGATAAAATGACTATTATTCTGTTCCTCCTTGAATTTTGTTTAAAATCTCCTGGGCGTATTTGCAAGCAGAGTCCGGGTCCGTGAATGAGCGTTGCTTGCCCTTAAACGTAATTAGCATTTTTGCTGGATAGATCACGCCATAACGAACTTCAGAATGTCCATATAAAATACTGCTTGCCCTTTTAAACTCGCGTCTTTTTGCCAGAATTTCCCGAGGATAATCCCTGTAGAATCTTACGATATTATCAGCGAATGTAAGATTTTCTCCATAGGTTATCTTCTTTAATAGAGTTTCCACAGTTGAAATATCTAGAAACTTTACAATAATTTGCCTTGGTGTAGCATTATCATGTTTTTGGAAGCGACCCACTCGATGAGCCAGATCTATCTTTGGTTTTTCAGGAAGTTTGAAAACATCTTTAAGTAGATTAGTAATAAAATCACGCATTTGAAGGCCGTGTTCAGCACCCTCTTTAACTCCTACTATTCTCAGATTTTGCCTCCTTGACCTGGCCTCTAAATCTTGACATTTCTCATTCAGTTTATTTGGTAACTCCCAATTTGTATCGTGTTGTTTTTTCAGACCTGTTATTTCTTGGCTCATCTGTACCATCTCACCCTCCATTTCTCCCATCAAATTTTCCGTGTCTGTTAATTGCTTCAGCAGAGTGTCATGTTTGTTGTTATAATCTTTCCGCATACTTTCCATTTCCTTCACTGTCCTGGACTCCAAATCTTTAAACTGCTGGTTCAGGGCTACATAAAGCTCTTTTACTTCGCCGCAGCTATTATCAATTTTCTTAGAAAGATTGTCCTCCATAGTGGAGAAGTTATTCTGAATTGTAGAATTCATTTTGGCAAATTGCTTCTGAAGATCTTTAGTAATGTCTTTAAGAATATTAGCTCTTACCGTTTCTTCCTGGCTTTTCATTTCTTTCTCCTTTGTATCACTTCTCGCAGCCATATCGCTTGTAGGTTGTTGAGGTTCCAGCTCCTCTTCCAAACTTTCAAACGTGGGTTCAGGGGTGGTTTCAAGCTCATCCAGAGCTTTTTGGAGCTGGAAACTGATTGTAGTTTTCTTGGGTCCTCTCTGACCTCTTCTCTTTCTCATCCAGTTTTTACGATAAGATTGTTTTAAATCCCAAATCCACCAGTACCATTTGATGGAGTCAGTACCCTTGACGTTCAGCAAACCTGATAAGAATTTTTAACTCGATCCTGGCATGGGAGTCGACTTTAAACACGATTTGTCTGGAGGAGAGCTCAGTGCAGCTGCCTTCACTGCTTCATAGCAGCCACCGGAAGCGGCGATGACCATTTCTAAGAAGCCATAATTTAATCAACAAGTTCTTGACATTACATATCATTTCTATTATCATCTATTCCACTATCAACATCTGGGGTCAGTATTTACCAGAAACTTAATTGCTCCAGCCATATAAATAATGCTGCCCTAGATTTGAGTTTTGGTGTCCTGTGATGAGTGAGTTCAGTTCTAGCAGTATTCTCGAAGCTTGATAACATTAAGAACAAAGTATCTGTATAGACTGGCACTCCGTACACTTCAATGTCAATAGTGAGTGCAAGGCAAAGATTTTGGGAAAAGTTCGGAGCTAAGTTACTTCTTAAAATTTATTTTCCTGTTCAATATTCTTAATTATTAGTATTTTAACTAATTTCAATTTAATTTTTGTGTCATTTATTTACCCGTTATTATATTGTTATGATTGCCGGGGAATGTCAGCGACATTTACAAATTAATTAATATCTCGCCCAGCTTTTAGAGCTGCCAGGGCTCCTAACTCCAGCTTTGCTGACTTTCAAAAGTTATCAAGAGATTTGTGTTGGGGCCTTCTTACTGTTATTGGATGCCATGTAATTATTGGGGCCCACAGTATTGGAAGGCTGACAGCTATCGGGATAGGCTTCCATGCCCAGCTCTGATAAGTACAGATGTGGGGCAACTGCAGGCTCTCATTCCATGCAAGAGAATCTGGGCAATTGCAGAAATTATTAAATTTAAGAACAATAAATATATATTAAAACATTCTATAAGCAAATTGGATCGGGCAAACATATTACTCTTCATATATCTCTAAGTCTAGAGGCATGGCAATTATTATTCGTAAAGGTATACCATTTAAATCAAAGAATATTATAACAGATAAAGAGGGGAGGTATGTCATAGTCACGGGAGAGATCCATTCTACCCCACTTACTATGGTAAATATTTATGCTCCTAACTTTGATAATCCTCAATTCTTTAATAAAATTCTGGATATAATTTCAGAGTTTAATTATCAAAATGTGATAATTGGGGGAGATTTCAATTGCATTTTAGATCCATATCTGGATAAATCTGCACAACAAAAGAGGATTAATATAAAGTCTAAAGCTAGCGAATTCCTAAAATCATACATAAAAAACACAAATATAACAGACGTATGGAGGATTGCTAATTCAGTTGGAAGGGAAAACTCTTTTTACTCATGGTACATAAAACTTATTCACGTATCGACTATTTTCTAGTGGATACGAAATTTACTCTGTATACAATTAATCCTAAATATCATAATAGTATCATTTCTGATCACTCCCCGTTAACTTTTTTTTTTAAACTAGAAGGAATGTCTAATACAAAATCGTTTTGGAGGTTTAACCCCCAAATTTTAAACAACCCACAGGGCTGTACATATTTAAAACAACAGATGGAATTTTTTTTGAGACCAATGACACTCCAGGTATTACACCTTCTTTAATATGGGAAGCTTTTAAGACATTTATCAGAGGGGTTATAATCTCATATCAAGCATTTCAAAATAAAAAGAATAATACTGAACAATTGCAGCTACAAGAACAAATTAGACAATTAGATATAATTAGATATAATTTATTGCCACACAACCAGGGTCGGTGGAAATTTGGGTTGGCAGCAGCAGTACAATAATAAAGAACACACAACCACAATAAAACTGTAACACAAACATCCACCACAGCATCATCACTGTGGTGGAAGGTACAAAATTTGGCCAGTCCTCCTCCATTTCCCCCCGTGGACAGGACCATAGTCCAGAGTCAGTCCAGGATCGGCTCTTTCTCACCGGAGACCGCGGCTTTAAGATGGTGTAGGCCGATCGGTCGAGATTTAAAGACTCCGCCGCAGCCAGAAGCACCGTAGACTGCAGGGCCGTTGGTCGAAGCTCCCCTCCAGGGGTGATGGTGAGTCCATGCCGGCCCCGCGGTAGAAGTTGGCCTTGTATTAGATCTAGATAATGCTAAAGACCCAACCATAGACAAACATAATAAGATTGAATTGAATTGATTGTATTGAAATTTAAATTAAACAAAATTTTATCTGAAAGAGTAATAAGACTATTTCAAATTACAAAACATAAAAATTTTGATTCGGCGATAAACCACATAAACTTCTGGCACGTCAACTGAAAAAATGGGAAAAGGAAAATACGATTACCAAAATTAAATCAGATAAAGGCGAATTGCTAACATTACCTAAAGACATTAATTATATTTTAATTATATAATATATTTAATATATTAATTATATTAATGACTTTAGGTAAAATTATTATATGATAAGCCGACTGCTAGAATACTGACCAATAATATACTATCTTCGAAATTTCAACTATCCAAGGGCAATAGGCAGGGATGTGCATTATCGCCCCTGCTATTTGCTCTTGTGATAGAGCCTCTAGCAGAAAGTATAAGAATGCATCTGAATATCCATGGTTATAATACCAAACACTCAACCAATAAAATTTCATTATATGCAGATGACGTATTATTATACATTACAAAATCGCAAATCAGCATACCAAATATATTAAATTTAATAGAGGAATTTGGTTCCTTTTCAGGATATAGAATAAATTGGAATAAAAGCGAAATTATGACGATAAAGCCTCAAGAGCCGACACACCTTATAAAATTCCCCTTTAGAGTCACAACAGAAAAAATTAAATACTTGGTTATCCAAATTACCAGAAAATATAAATCTGTATTTAATGCAAACTACATGCCCTTCCTAACCAAATTAAACGCGTTGATTAAATTTTGGAAAACACTTCCGATGTCTTTAATAGGCAGAATAAATGCTATAAAAATTTGTATTTATTTCAATCAATACCAATATACCTACCTAAAAAATTCTTGAAAAAACTTGACTAATATTATAAATTTCATATGGGACTATAAATCACATAGAATCCAAAGAAAACACCTGTGTAAACTTAAAGAATTCGGTGGACTGACACTCCCTAATTATTTGTACTATTATTGGGCAGTGAACATCAAAAATGTAACTCACTGGTTGAACAAGTCTGCCCAACATGTAGACTGGATAATAATAGAGAAAGAGGATTGTTCGCCTTTCAATATAGGAGCGATCCCTTTCTCACCGATAAAACTGAATAATCTATATTATAAATCTGTGTTCTTGACCGCTTTTGGCCGTCTGTGCTGCGATTTCCGAGAGAACGCTGCCGCCTACGGCCATCATTTTTGGCCACCTTGCTCAGAGCCCCCCTCCGCTGCAGGTGTGCCGAGGATTTTTCCCGTCGATGAAAAATGACAGAGATATTAATGTTTTTTACAAAATTCCCCATTCTCTCTGCTGCCCCTGCTGGAGGGAGGGGGAGGGACTATAAAACCAGGAAGTGGTGTGCCTCAATCAGTCTCTCATCAAGATAGAGGTCACTCTGACACTGAACAAATGCATACACAGCTGTGAGTACCCTTAATGTGGTTTGAAAATGAAAAGATGGTTAGTTTGAAATAAAAAAGCAATGCCTGCAAATGGTTGGGGGGGGTTTGTTGAGGTAAAAAGGCACTCTCTCTCTCTCTCCCCTCCTCTCTCTCCCCACATCTCTCTCTCCCACTCTCTCTTCTCTCTCTCTCTCTCCCCCCCCCCCCCCCCCTCTCCCCCCTCTCTCTCCCCCTCTCTCTCCCCCTCTCTCTCTCCCCCTCTCTCTCCCCCCTCTCTCTCCCCCCCTCTCTCTCCCCCCTCTCTCTCCCCCTCCCTCTCTCTCCCCTCTCTCTCTCTCCCCTCTCTCTCTCCCCTCTCTCTCTCCCCCTCTCTCTCTCTCCCCCCTCTCTCTCTCCCCCCTCTCTCTCTCCCCCCCTCCCCCCCCCTCTCTCCCCCTCCCTCTCCCCCCCTCTCTCTCCCCCCTCTCACTCTCCCTCCCTCTCTCTCCCCTCCCCCTCTCCCCCCCCCCTCTCTCCCCCTTTCCTCCTCCACCCCTCCTCCCCCCCTCTCTCTCTCTCCCTCCCCCTCTCCACCCCCCTCTCTCCTCCTCCCTCTCCTCTCCCCCTCTACTCTCTCTCTCTCCCCGTCTACTCCTCCTCCCCCTCTCCTCTCCCCCCTCTCCTCTCCTCTCCCCCTCTACTCTCCTATCCCCCCTCTCCTCTCCCCCCCCCCTCTCTCCCCCTCTCTCCTTCCCCCCTCCTCCCTCCCCCCCTCTCCTCCCCCCTCTCCTCCCCCTCCTCCTCCTCTCTCTCCCCCCTCCCCCTCTCTCCCCCCCCCTCCTCCCCCCCCTCCCTCCCCCCCTCTCTTCCCCTCCCCCTCTCTCTCCCCCATCTCCTCTCCCCCATCTCCTCTCTCTCCCCCCTCTCTCCTCCCCCCCTCTCCTCCCCCCTCCTCCCTCACTCTCACCCTCTCTCTCTCCTCCCCTCCTCCCCCACCTTTCCCCCCCTCACCCCCCTTCCTCTTCTCCTCCTCTCCACCCCCCCCTCTCCCTCTTGCCCCCTCTCTCTGTGTTTCTGTCTCTGTCTCTCGTCTCTGCCCCTCTCTCTCTCTGCCCTCACTCTCTCTCCCCCCCCCCCCCCCCCTAGATGTGACAGCAA
This sequence comes from Leucoraja erinaceus, assembly GCF_028641065.1. Taxonomy (NCBI): domain Eukaryota; kingdom Metazoa; phylum Chordata; class Chondrichthyes; order Rajiformes; family Rajidae; genus Leucoraja; species Leucoraja erinaceus. Next base: position 102,253,987 of record NC_073379.1, read on the forward strand.
GTTGGGGGCTATGCGTCAGTAGATAGGGTGGTTATGGGGTAAAAGGAGCAAATTATTAATATAATATCAGGGGGGGTAATTAGCGTGAGTGCGAAGGGGGGGGGGGGGTGGGATAATTAGTGTGTGTGATGCTGCATGCCGCCTCCCCCCCCCACAACCGCACGTTGGGGGAACAGACCCAACGGGTCTGCAATTGGTCTAGTACAATATATAAGAAGAATCCAATTATTCATAGTACAATACGAATCTGGAAACAAATGGTTAACTCTCAAATTAAGAACCCTATCGCTTCTCTCTCGAATAGTTAATAATCCATCATTTAAACCATCTACTATTGATAAAACGTTTACCCATTGGGAAAGAATAGGAATTAAAATGCTTGGAGATATGTATGAAATGGGAAACCTTTTATCATTTCAACAATTACCATTAAAATACAACCTGAAAAGTAATCAATATTTCAAATATCTTCAAATCCGAGATTACTTGAAAAAACACACACAAGAATATCAAACCTTAACCCAAGATCTATTAGATGAAGGAATGAACAGAAAGGCGGAATCAATTAATTTAATATCATATTTGTATAATATCATTTTAAATATAGAAATACCATTGACAGAGGCAATTAGAATGGACTGGGAACAAGAATTATCTATAAAAATTCGGAAAGTCAGATGGGAAAAATACTTCCTATATGCTCGATTAATGTAACTTAATTCAATTTAAAATTTTACATAGATTATATTACTCAAAAACTAAACTGAATAAAATGTTTCCTAATGTTTCCCCCATCTGTGATAAATGTTTATCTCAAAATGCTACTATAGTACACTCTTTTGTCTCTTACATAAAACTTCATAAATTTTGGAATGAAATTTTTGGAATTTTCACAAAATTATTTACTGATTATTTTCGGATCAATGGAAGACGGATGTAAACTGACTTCGTTTCAAAAATGTTTTCTTAATTATGGCTTAATAACGGCAAAAAAAACAATGCTTAAATTCTGGAAAAATGACCCACACCAACGCTCAAAATTTGGATCTCAAATATGTCGGAAATGTTACATCTTGAAGATATGAGTATCGTCCTATCAGGCAAATCAGACCAATTAAAGATTTGGTCTCCCTTTATCGACTTATTACAAGCATATGGTGCAACGCAAAATTAGAAATTATCTGTTTCAGAACTGGGTGAGAGGTGGGTAAAGATACGAAGTAGGTATATCCCTTTCAATTCTCTTCATTTTTTATTGTACACTACTTCTAATAAAAATATTTAAAAAAAAAAAAACATTCTATAAGAGCATAAATAATTCATATGTTATTTTTTGCTTTCATTACTATGATATATTGCCACGTGGTCTTTTAAGAAAGGTGAAAATTTGAGAGTTTTGAAAGATGTTCTGAATATAAAAGCTTAAAGTCTGTTATTTTTCTCGTGAAGACTGAGGAGTTTGATTCTTGAATTGTTAGCATAATGATCCCAAAATGCAATATACTTAGTGAAATCTTTTTTTGAAACATTCAATTTTAGCAGATTGGGTTGAAAATAATCTACCAATTCAAATAAACATGTTAATTCCACTTCAAAGTTCAAAGTTAATATTTTCTGTTTTCTTCTCCAGGATTGGTTGAAAGAACAAATTTATTCTCAGGATATTTCACATGGATTTGGGACGTCACAGAATCCCAAGCAATTTATTTTGAATGGGTTTCATCAACCTTTGATGTTTAACCCTATGCATGTTTTCAACCATATTGGCTCTACTAACTTTAACCAGGTAAATACAAATACAAGACCTGTTGGAAGGAAATATACGCAAGGTTTATTGATTTGTTGTTAATTATTTATCAATGACTTTCTTTATAGAAAAAAAACATGATTTTCTTGTCAAATATCACGAATTTAATTGCATTTTATGAAGGATGACCAGGGCAAGGCCATAAACATTGTCTACATCGACTTCAGCAAGGCGTTTGATAAGATTCCACAAGGCAGGCTGCTTTGGAAAGTTAGGTTGAATGGGATTCCAGGAGAGTTAGCTGCCTGATATGGAATTGGCTTCATGGAAGGACGCAGAGAGTGCTTGTGTGCAATTTGTTTGTTGGAAGTTTGTTTTTTCGACTGGAGACTCATGGTGACTCATGGTATACCTCAGGGATCCATGCTGAGCCCATTGCAGTTTGTGGTTTATATCAATGATTTTGATGAGAATGTAGAAAGCATGACACGATGGTGACGGTGGTATCTAGGCAGTGCAAATAATTATCATAAATGACATGATGAGCTGAGCAAGTGGGCTGAGGAATAGCAAATGAAATTTAATGAAGATAAATGTGAGGTGTTACATTTTGGGAAGTCAAACCAAGTCACGACTTTTACGGTGAACTATAGGGCCATGTAAAGTGTTATAGAGCAGAGAGATTCAGAAGTACAGGTTCTGAGTTTCCTGGAAGTAGCATCACAGGTGATAGGATGGTAAAGAAGGCTTTTGCTACATCAAAGTCAAAGTCAATTTTATTCGTCACATGCACCCGAAGGTGTAGTGACATGAATTTGCCAGCAGCGATGCACTTAGAAAGAACACACAATGCACAATAAGATTTAACACAAACATCTACCACAGCATTCTTCACTAGGGTGGAAGGCAACAAAGTTCAGTCAGTCCTCCTCCTTTGTTCATCCGTGGTCGGGGCCATGAACCCTCCGTAGTCGACGCTATGGACGGCCCGATGTACAGGTCCTCTGGACGGGATGATCAAAACTACAACTTCGGGACGGACGTACATTCCGCAGCTTGGAGGTGCTGAATCGGCTGCTTCCTACCGGAGACCGCGGCTTCACGATGTTATAGGCCGCAGGCTGGCGGTCGGAGCTCTTCTCCGGAGATCCCCGGCAAGGGATCTCAGACTCCGCAATGGAAAGTCCACGCCGTGCCCATGGCTAGAAGCTCCGCAGGCCAGCATCGGTGCACTCATCTCTGGCGACCTCCGGCAAGGGTTCGCCCGTTCCGCGATGGAAAAGTCCATGCTGCGTCTGCCGCTGATGCTCCGGGCCCGACTCCAGGAAAGGCCACTCCAATCCCTGCTGTTAGACTGCGAGGGAGGCGACATGGAAAAAAAAGCCTCTCCGCAGAGGAGGCGACCGAAAGCGTTTTCTCCTCTTCCCCCCCCCCCCACACAAGACATACCGAGAGACACCTAAACTTACATTAAGACACACCAAAAAAGTCGAAATAACTAACATGCTGCTGGCAGGGCAGCCGACTCGCAGCGCCCCCACCGACCAACATTGGCTTTCATCAGTCAGGGTATGGAATATTAAATTGGAATGTTCTGTTGCAGATGCACAAGAAATCGATGAAGCCACTTTTACGGTATTATGTTCAGTTTTGGTCATCCTTGTATAGGAAGGATGTCATTAAACTAGAAAGAATGCAGAAAAGATTTACAAAGATGTTGCCAGGACTGGAGAGCCTGTGTATAAGGAGATATTGGGCAGACAATGACTTTATTTGTTGGAGAGCAGGAGCCTGACATGTGATCTTAGAGAGATGTATCAAATCATGAGGGGAATATATAGAGGGAATGCCCAGAGTCTTTTACTCAGGGTAGAGCAAGCAAGAACCAGAAGACCTTGACTTAAGGTGAAAGATTTAATAGGATCCCGAAGGACAACTTTTGCACAGCACAGTGGTACAGTGGTAGAGTTGCTGCCGCACAGCAGCAGGGTATAGGTTCTATCCTGACCTTGGGTGCTGTATGTGTGGAGTTTGCACGTTTCCCCGTAACTGTGTGGGTTTCCTCCAGGGTGCCCCGGTTTCCTCCCACATCTCAAAGACTGGCAGGTGTGTAAGTTAATTGGTGTCTGCAAATTGTCCCCAGTGTGTAAGGAGTGGATGTAAAAGTTGGATAACATTTCACAGGAGAGGTTGAGTTAGGTATAGGTAGAATCCCCATCCATCCTAAACATGCTTGAGGTAAAGGATTTTTCACACCAGAAAGATCCTCAGTGTTGGTTACTTATGACCTTGACACTGGATGAACCTAAAACATGGGTCAGCTAACGAGGAAAGTAATATGCACTGGGGTTTCACACCAATGATTATTTGAAAATCTTTGTCAATGGATATAATCAACATCAGCACTGTGGGAATCTCTGAGAAGCCTATATTTGTCTTCAAAAGCTTGATCACCAAACAGGTATTGGCAAACCATTTCCTGTTTTTCCTCTCTTTCTCCATCGGCCAGCAAATGACCAAAATTGGTGAGCTCACACCTGCTTCACTAATGAGACAGGGCCAAATATTTCCAGGGACCGATACATTTTAGCATTCTGATCTGATTGCAAATCTTGTTAAGAAGGCCATTGGGGTAAATTTGTTTATCCAACGCTCATATGGGAGATTTCATGCTTAAATCCATGATTAAATGGCTACAACATTTTTGCATAAATTGTTTAATGTCCATTCCCTTTGAATGTGTCTTCCATCCAGACATAAATATCAGTTAATTGCACATAAATATTGGTGTTCTTGAGTTCACCTTTAACAGTCTGTTTTGTTTCAATAATTTTAAAATATATCAACAAACATTCTTGTATAACTTTAATGGTCTATTAAAAATATTTCATTCAGGATCTGCCCATAAAAAAAAGTGGCACTGTTGCATGAAAAAACAGGAACAATGCAAATTGGTTTGGCTGTTTAACTAATGGTCACAGCACCAAATAAATTCATAAATTAATTATCATCTTATGAAATAAAAGCTTCTTCTGCGCACATGATTGATATCTCCTGTCTCAGCTTTTGTTCAGGACAACCCTACTTCTTATTCAGTCTATCACAGCTGGGGCTGTAATTTACTGATCATATTAACTCTGATTAATAACTAACAATCCTTTATTTTCATTTATCAACAGTCAACTATAACTGAATGGAATTGGGATTGGTCAAAAGTACTGCGTAGTACTCTGGGACTGAGTCAGTTGACCTTCAGGACGTTGCTAGCTAACAGGTAAGAGCTTCTTTTTGGAGCTGGCTGTCATGTTAAGTGATTGTTATTTTATTCCACATCCTCATTTGGCATTTTTCCAAGAATTAAATGTTTGTGTGATTTTTGCAGCAACACTATGTCATAAATATGATCATCAAAACATAATACAGCAACATAAAGTTCGCTGAGTTATGCATTTGTGCTCTCTTTTTTTCCTGAGGATATCAATTCCTGTTTTATTTAGGTAATTGTTGGAATGCTTACAATTTAACATTTTTCTTGGTTACATGTCCAACGTTTTATTTTTTCTCCATGTTCCTTATTTCATACCAAAGTAAACATAATTCATACCAAAGTAAACATATTGGGTGCTGACATGGATAGAAAATTGGTTGGCAGACAGGAAACAAACAGTATGGATTAACGGGACCCTTTCAGAATGGCAGGCAGGGGTACTGCAAGGCTCGGTGCTGGGCCGGCAGCTATTTACAATATACATTAATGATTTAGACGAAGGGATGAAAAGTAACATTAGCAAATTTGCAGATGACACAAAGCTGGGTGGCAGTGTGAACTGTGAAGAGGATGCTATATGGATGCAGGGTGACTTGGACAGGTTGGTTGAGTGGGCAGATGCACGGCAGATGCAGTTTAATGTGGGTAAGTGTGAGGTTATCAACTTTGGTGGCAAAAACAGGAAGGCAGATTATTATTTAAATGGAGTCAAGTTGGGAAAAGGGGAAGTACAATGAGATCTGGGGGGTTCTTGTTCATAAATCAATGAAAGTAAGCATGCAGGTACAGCAGGGAGTGAAGAAAGCAAATGGCATGTTGGCCTTCATAACAAGAGTAGTTGAGTATAGGAGCAAAGAGGTCCTTCTGTAGTTTTACAGTGCCTTCATGAGACCACACCTGGGGTATTGTGTGCAGTTTTGGTCTCCCAATTTGAGGAAAGAACATTCTTGCTATTGAGAGAGTGCAGCGTAGGTTCACCAGGTTAATTGCCGGTATGGACTGTCATATGTTGATAGAATGGAGCAGCAGGGCTTGTAAACTCTGGAATTTAGCAGGATGAGAGGGTATCTTATTGAAACATATAAAATTATTAAGGGTTTGGACACACTAGAGGCAGGAAACCTGTTCCCATTGGTGGGGGACTCCAGAACCATGGGCCACAGTTTAAGAATAAGGGGTAAGGCATTTAGAACGGAGATGAGGAAAAACCTTTTCACACAGAGAGTTATGAGTGTCGAATTCTCCGCCTCAGAGGGCGGTGGAGGCCGGTTCTCTGGATACTTTAAAGAGAGCGCTAGATAGGGCTCTTAAAGATAGCGGAATCGAGGAACATGGGGAGAAGGCAGGAACGGGGTACTGATTCTGGATGATCTGCGATGATCACATTGAATGGCGGTGCTGGCTCGAAGGGCTGAATGGCCTACTCCTGCATCTATTGTCTATTGTCTATTGTTAATAACTTGAATCTGAGCATACATGTTCAATGTTCTTCTTTTCCATTTACTGGAAATCATTGTTTTTTTGTAACCTCTCAGTTGTCCATTTTGTTGGAGGCTATGATTTTATTGACAATGTGATATTCTTTTCATATCTTAGATTGTACAATATGTAATGCACTGCATCAAATGGTAAACAAATTTGGTCTAAATCTGCTGCAAAATATATTTGTTTGTCAATTTGTTATTACAGTACAGTAATATTAGTGCAAATCCTGGTGGAAATTTGGTAATGATAGGGTTGAGTTTCTCCTCCTGATATGGGAGTGTTGGACATTCTATATTCTATTTTGTATCTCTTCAAAAATTTATTAGGAACATTATATTGTTTTACTAGTGAGATGGAAGAAACTTTCTTAAGATTATGTGGAGGAAGTGGACAATAAAACCACAATGGTGTGATGAATATTTTTAATTTATGTTAAATGTTGCATTAAATCCTTAAAGTAAAAATATCATACTCTTATCCCAAAGATCATGAAATATTGTAGGTACAACAGATGGGAAAGTCTCAATGAATTCTTGTGAATTTTCACAGTGACAAATCAGAAGCTGTAAATAATAAATATGACCAAAGGAACTATAATCCCTTGTGGTTATTGTCATCTAAAAAACTAACTCCATTTGCTGACTTTGGGAACTATCGAGTGCCTACAAGACGTGTCTTAAACTTTGATGGAATGAAGACAAACAATCTGCATTTGGGCTTTGAATTATTTGGCTTAGCTCTTGAACAAGCATGTAAGATTTGTTATATTACTCTGGAAATTCTTATGGAAATGCATATCAAATCATGCAAACTTTTTGCAATTATCTTCCAGCAGCAATAAAGTCTGTTGTCATATTTACCAGAATAACCTAAGCATAATGGTCTGAGATATTGTGATTTTCGAAGTTTGGTTTCCATAATGTCAAAAAAAAAGTGTTAAGTTTAAAGTTCTTGTTCTTTTTTGTCCATGTGCTTTTTTAAAATCATTGTGGTAGATAATCAACCAATTTTCACTCGAGTCAATTTTTGAATGAATGAATGAATGAATGAATAGTTTATTTAGGTCATACATTAAAAAGAACAAAACTTTACAATCTGTGTGAAAATGAACCAACACTTGTATCCATTTCACACAACGTTCACATAATCAATGACCGAAAAAGGAATAGGCTGAAGCCACAAAGCTTATTTTTGCCTTTCCTTTTAAGGCTGTAGTCCTGCACTGTTTTCTAATATGGAGTAAATTGTTAAGGGCCTGTCCCACTTGCGTGTCCTTTGCATGCAAATTACGCAACCTTTCAGGTCTCCCCTCAACCTCCATAGCTCCAGAGAAACCCATTCAATTTTGTACAACCATTCTTGTTAGCTAATGCCCTCTAATCCAGGCAACATTCCGGTAAACCACCTTCGCACCCTCTCCAAAGCCTCCACATTCTTCAGTCTGAAGAATGGTCTCGACCCGAAACGTCACTTATTCATTCGCTCCATAGATGCTGCCTCACCAACTGAGGTTCTCCAGCATTTTTGTCTACCTTCGATTTTTCCAGCATCTGCCGTTCTTTCTTAAACATTCTTCCTGTAATGGGGCAAACAGAACTGCACACAATTATCCAAACATGGCCTTACCAAAGTTTTCTAAAAGTGCAACATGACTTCCTGCTCGTATTCTCAATGTATAGAATAATGAAGGCAAGTATATCATGCACCCTTACCATTATGAATACTCGTGTTGCCAATTTCAGGGAGCTCTGAACTTGGACCTCAAGATCCCTCTGTCAAGCGTCTTGCCATTAACTGTATTCAAGCTCCCAAATTGGAACACTTCACACTTGTTTGCATTAAACGCCATCTGTCATTTCATTGTCCACATGATATAAATTCTGCTGAATCCTTTGGCAGTAATGTACTAACCAACCCATCTACATTTATGTCCAAGTTATTTATAAATATCACAAACAACAGAGATCCCAGCAAACACTCTGGTCGCTAATCCCCAGATAGAATATCACCCTTCTATCACTACCCTCTGTTTTATATGGGTAAGGTTGTTGTGGATCCAAATTACTTAGTCATCGTGATCCTTGTAACTTAATCTTAATCTTATGGATTAGCATATCACGTGACTTTCCCACATGCCTTACTTCTTCTTCTTCTTCTTGCATTTGAGGCAGCAGAAGTCTGCAGCAGGGTGATGCCATCCGGTTCGACATCTGGTTGGCGCCAAGCACATGCCTACTAAAACCAGGAAGAGTAAAAAGGCAAATGATATGTTAGCCTGTATGTTGAAAAGACTCGAATACAGGAGTAAAGAAGTGTTGTTGTGATTGTATGGGCCACAGTGAGAATTGTGTTCAATTTAGGTCCCCTTATCTAAGAAGGACCTGCCATTGAGGAAATTTACTAGATTGGTTCCAGAGCTGGTAGGTTTGCCCCGTGAGGAGTGATTGAGTGGATTGTGACTGTGTAATCCAGAGTTTAGAAGAATAAGAGGGGGATTTCATTAAAACATGTAACATTTCTCAAGGGCTTAACAGGCTCGATGCAGAGAGAATGATTCCCCAGGTTGATTCCCCTAGGACCAATTTCAGAATAAGGGATAGGCCATTTAGAATTGCAATGACGAGAAATTATTTCATTGAGAAAGTAGTACCTCTAGAATTCTCTTTCCAGGCTGCAAGGGAGCAGATAATGTATTCATTCGGGACAGTGATACATACACTCCTGGATATTAAAGGAATTAAAAGAAATGGGAGAGTGCTGGAAAATAGCAGTGAGATGCATGTGCATTTATAAGGAAAATATGCTTTATTGACAATGCTTTTTTTTTTTAATTTAAATTTCAGAATGCTAAAATAATTATCTAATTTTAAGATATTGCATATTCACATACAGTTTGTGTATATTTGCAAGTTTGCCATTTTAGCAGCTTAAATAAAAGGGAAACATTTTCCTCTGAAAACTGTATTCACTTTCTGAAGAACATTTGAAAATTAAAAGAGTTTCAATGAAACATCCTGTCTTATTTTAAGAAACGTTGTCCAGATAACTACATACATTTTTAATTTGGCACTTTATGGACTGTCATTGATACATTAATATTTTTTTCATTACGCTTTAAAGTGACGTTGTGACAAAACTGTGTTCATATTCCTTGAACAAATCTTTTGTTTACTTTCGCCTGTTATTTGGCTTGCTGAGTGAACATAATTGAGATTTTCTTTAGCTTTAAAAAGGTTTGTATCTTTTTGTGGAAGATTCTGTGGTATCATTGGAGTGAAAGGGAATAAATCACTGATGCCCACAAAGGCCATGGCCCTCCTTCAGATGGTTGTGATGAGTTGAAAGACTCATTAATCAAAACCAAAGTCACAGGTGTGATGGCTTTCCTAGAACCTGCCAACAGACTGTGAAAGTCACATCCAACACACTGAACTGTCAATGAGGCAGGCTATAAAATGTTATAAGTGAGATCCCATCAACATAAAAATGAAATAATATTCACTTTAGAATTGCGAGACCTTGATTTATTTAAATTGGTACACATCAAGATTAAGGATGCTCTCTATTTGAACTAATTAAAAGGGCGCCACATAATTCTAAGACTGAAATTTCATCTCGGATGATTAAGAGGTTGGTTTAATAGCCTATGACAGTAACATATCACCTCACTAAATGGTAAACGGCCAGCTAGTTGTTTAGAGAATGCTGTTTAGAAAAGTTGAATTGTGTTTCATTCATTAGTCCCATTCTTCATATTGACCGTTTAGCATGATTTACTTTCAAGGTTGTTTAGGGAACATTTTGTTGGGAAAGAACGAAGTTTACTTGGTGTGAGTATACATTGTATTTAGCAAATAAGGTAGTGTGTATTATATTGGCTAATGACTGGGAAAAAACACTAAATAGGAAAAGTGTAAATATGGCTAGGCATTTTGAATATCAGTTTTGATCACATGTGAACATAGCCACTCCTGGAGTATTGTGTGCTAGCTGATCCCCACACTATAGGAAGTATGTGAATGTGCTGGATAGAATGTAGAGCAGATTCGCCAGGATATTCACAAAAAGTTGGAGTAACTCAGAGGTACAGACAGCATCTCTGGAGAGAAGGAATGGTTGACGTTTCGGGTCGAGACCCTTCTTCAGACTTGTCTGGTTTGGAGCATTCAGTTATAAGAAGAGTGTGGATAGACTTGGTTTGTTTTCCCCTGGAGCAGAGAAGACTAAGGAATGACCTGATTATAGGTATATAAAATTATGAGGAAAATAAATAGGATAAAGAGTAAGAATCTTTTTCTAAGACAAGATGACATAGGATTTCGGTGAGGTAGGGGAACCGAGGGTGGTTGCTGTCTGAAACGTGGCCGGAAGAGGTGGTGAGGCAGAAGCTTTCATGATTGCTGAGAAATATCTAGATAAATACTTGAATGCATGGAAGGCTTAGACTTAATGCAATTAAATGGGATCAATGTAGGTACATTATGTAGATACAATAACTCATTGTGGTCCAAAGGCCTGTTTCTGTTATGTATCCCTCATTGGTTAAGAGTGATGCCTGAAAATAATATCAATAAAGAAGTATGTCAATTATATAAAATCTGGCAGTGTGGTTGGTAGAGGAAGACATTTCTAGACTGCAAGTATGGTATATATCAATAGACTGTTTCAGTTGGCACCAATGTGGCAAATGGAAATCTTTCTGGAAATGTGTAAGATGATGCATTGGAAGCAGGGGAACACATGACAAATTGGATGATATTAAGACGTGTGGACTGACTTACTGGAATGCATACCCACCAATCTCTGAAGGCAGCAGGAGAGGTAGATATGGTAGACAAAAAGGCAAACAGGCAAACAAGGAACTGCAGATGCTGGTTTTACCAAGGAAGACACAAAATGCTGGAATAACTCAGCAGGTCGGGCAGTATACCTGGAGAACAAGGAAAGATGAGGTTTCGTGTGGAACCCTTCTTCAGACGTTTTTTAAACAGGACACTTGCTTTATTGCCAGTAGCATAACGTGCATAAGGAAGGAGATCCTTCTAGCATTGTATAACTTGACAAATTGTAGGCTAATGAGGATGTGTCAGTGCAAGATTGCTAGGGTTAAGAAACCTACTTGGCCGAAATAAAAGCAGATAATGCTGGAAATAAGATAGAATCGTAATCATATGAACATAATCATATAATCATAACTAAAAATGCAAGGCAGTATCTTAAGAGAGAAATGGAATTAACATTTCAGATCAATGACCTTTCAACATATCAGATGAAAAGCTAATTATCTGAAAATGTTTACTCTTACTTTCTCCACAGCTGCTTCTCAAATTGCTGAATATTTCCAGCATTTTCTGTTTTTTTCAAATTTTCAGCATCTACAGCAGCGTTTCTCAACCTTTTTACTCTTGCAGAACCCTTGAAATAATTTTCATATCTCAGGGAACCCCTGTGTTGGGGGTTGCCGTGCCCACCACCATTTTGAGATCGCCATTTTGACTTGCGTCACAACGGCGATCTCTGGCGTCACAACGGGGACCCGTCAGCCGCGCCTGCACAGTTGGGGGAGGATTGCCCTGGCCGGGATCGCCATTTTAATATCCAGCGATATGTATAGGTGAGTGCTACTGGGGGAATATTGCGTTGGGGGAGGGGGACCCAACGGGTCCACGCTTGGTCTAGTTCAGGGGTGTCAAACTCATTTTAGGTCACGGGCCGGATTGGGCAAAATGCAACTTCATGCGGGCCGGATCATTGTGCATGTGCGAACGCACGCGCGCATGCTCCCACAACATTCGTTGCCTTTGTTTTTTCAACCTGCTCTCATGTGTCTCAGTCTCTGCTATAACTACAAAGTGTTTCACTTTACGAATTTTGTTTCTTATGAAGAAGATTGCATAGCAAGCATTACTTTTATGATTGGTATTAACTTACAGTCGAAGGCTACAAGAAAGTTGTGATGAGAGAGAGAAAAAACAATGCTATTTTGGCTAAGATTGTTTTGGGAGCCACACACTTTCCATTAATAAACCATTTGAAGTCAAACATTAGTAGACACAAATGGAGACCTAACAAAACAAATTGCTGTTTCGTTAGGTCTGCTTCTCCGCCACCATTTTAGTACTCGTATCCCAGAGAGACTCCGGGTTGTGGCCTCTCCCGGTCAGTGCGGGTTTCTAGGATGATCGGGAAAGTGGGAAGGGGCCTAGAACAGAGACGCTTTGCAGTCGGCTGAGCTTTCTCCTCCACCATGCTGCTCCATGCATTGTAAAGAGCAAAGTTTCCATCGTGCAGCCCGCACTGCTACAATGTTGTTTTTTTTCCTCACAGCAATCGAATCCAGAACCCAGCCGCCCCGCACCTTGCAACCTATCCCTGCTCAGCGCCCGCCCCCTCCCTCATTGGCCACAGCTGACTGCCCAGAGGGCGATCCCTTGTCCTATTGGGCCAGCCCGTTTGTATGGCTCTCGCCGCGTTCGGACCCGTTCGCACCCCCCCCGGAGCGGCATCAGCGGTTCGATTGGTCGAGTCGGGTGTCAGTCAAGCAGTCGTCGCAATGCTGACAGCATGCAGCCGCGGCCTCTCACGCCATATATGCAGTGAGCGGCTGACTTGGGAGGCGGGACATGCGCACGAGCAGCAGCTCAGGGGGAGCACGGAAGCCCCAGCACTGGGGTCATCTGCTGCCCGATCCGGCACCGGGGACAGCTGTAGCTCGCTCTGGCATTGGGGAAATCATCCCGCGGGTTGGATTGGGCAACTGAAGGTCCATCTGTCTCCTCAGATCCTGGTGAACTTCTACCGCTGCACCATCGAGAGCATCCTTACCAACTGCATCACAGTATGGTATGGCAACTGCTCTGTCTCCGACCGGAAGGCATTGCAGAGGGTGGTGAAAATTGCCCAACGCATCACTGGTTCCACGCTCCCCTCCATTGAGTCTGTCCAAAGCAAGGCTGTCTGCGGAGGGCGCTCAGCATCGCCAAGGACTGCTCTCACCCCAACCATGGACTGTTTACCCTCCTACCATCCGGTAGGCGGCGCGGCTCTGGCCAGCAGCGGCCTCTGCAGCCTGTCCGCGTTTTTATTATTTTTTGTCTGTGTTTTCATGTAGTGTTTGTTATTTTATGTTGGGGTGTGTGTGTGGGGGGGTGGGGGTGGGGTGGGAGGGAGGGGGAAACTTTTTGAATCTCTCCCTGCACTGAGACCCGACCTTTTCTCGTCGGGTCTCAGTCGTCGTTGAGGCCGCAACGAGGAGCGGCCTCCAACGGGAAGAAGCCGGGGACTCAGGTGTCGACTCACCGTCAACGTCGTGGGGCTGCCGGGTCCGGAGCGGTGGAGGAGCTGCTGCTGCTGCTGCTGCTGCTGTTGCTGCTGCTGCTGCTGTTGCTGCTGCTGGTTGCTGCTGTTGCTGCTGTTGCTGCTGCTGGTGCTGTTGCTGCTGCTGGTGCTGCTGCTGCTGCCGGAGAGTCGGCGGCTCTCTACAGGTCTGTGGACGACGGCGCCGAGCCCACGGCTCCCTAGGGGGAGACCGCTTTTCGGGGCTTCTGCGGCGGCGACTCCTCCCGCCCGAGCTGCGGGGTCGAAGAGCTCCTGGAGCGGGGCCTGCCACCACTGCCCCGCGCGGCTGGAATGGCTGCGGACTTTGCGAGCGCACGCCGGGGGCTCCAACACCAAGACCCGGTGTGCGACCTCGCACCACCCGGCGTGGCTATAATGGCCGCGGGACAATCGCCATTGCCAGCCGGGGGCCATGACTTTGACTCTGACAGCGGGGGGGGGGGGGGGAGAGTGCAGTGGAGAGATACGTTTATTTGCCTCCATTACAGTTATGTGATGGATGTTTATGTTAAGTGTAATTATGTTGTGTCTGGGGTCTCTTTGTGTGTGTTATGTATGGCTGCAGAAACGGCATTTCGTTTGGACCTCCAGGGGTCCAAATGACAAATAAATTTGATTCTGATTCTGATTCTGATTCTGATACCATCCGGGAGGCGCTACAGGTCTCTCCGTTGCCGAACCAGCAGGTCGAGGAACAGCTTCTTTCCGGCGGCTGTCACTCTACTCAACAACGTACCTCGGTGACTGCCAATCACCACCCCCCCCCCCCCCCCCCTCCCCCGGACACTTATTATTATTTATTCAAATCGTTTGCTATGTCGCTCTTCAATGGAGATGCTAAATGCATTTCATTGTCTCTGTACTGTACACTGACAATGACAATTAAATTGAATCTGATCTGAATTATACCCGTGGGTCGGATTGCACCTGTGGATTGCATCCCGCGGGCTGATAGTTTGACACTAGACTAGTTTACATTATTTCTCTCGGAACTCCTAGCGACCTCTCGCGGAATCCCGGTTGAGATACGCTGGTCTACAGTATTTTGCTTTTGATATGTGTGGCTGGAATTGTTTTCTATGCAACAAAGGAAGCCGAGGAGAGCCTTGGCAGCGTCACAGCAAATCTGTTTTAAAGGTGTTCTTCATAGCTGCAGCAGAAATGACCATAAAATAGACAGAATCTTGTTGTGTGATTTTCTGTTCCTTTTAGGTCCAAGCAGCTGATTCATTTCTTCTTTTAGCACAGTTTGTCCTTTCACTTAATATTGTAAAATCTCTTTGTAATTAACACCAGGAGATTTTTTAAATGGCAAGCCTCCAGGTGACTGTTCACAATGCTAATGTCAATCCCTTTACTAAAATGACATTTTGCTCAAAATATTTTCTAAGTTTTAAGCTTAAGTCCCCATCGAATGGAGGAGGGCCTGAGGGAAAGGGGTTCTTCAAGAGTCAAGAGTGTTTAATTGTTATATATACTGAAACGGAACATGCACAACAGGTTTCCTTGAACCTGCAGATTAATCCATTACCATAGCATGCCCTTCTCTGTTGGTTCCTCATTAGAGCCCAAATACTTGGTGATAATCATCTTTGTTTATTCCAATTAAAATATAGCACTGATGAGAAAGAATGGAACAGTATATGTTAACAAACTCTGCTTGAATGCAGTGAAATTTGGTGACATTAAACTACAGGTCTCAAATGTGTTTCCAAATTGGCTTATAATCCATGTCACATAGAGAATAGCTGCTATTATGAGAAGACCACTTGCATGCTCATAATGTAGTATTATGAAATAATTAATAGCAAAGGAACCATGAGGAGGTGGCGACCATATTATTATAACATTTAACCTGCAATTTGAGAGATGAAATAGGATGTGTCGGTATTACAGCTGAGCAAAGGGGACTACAGATGCATAAGGGAGGAGATGGCCAAAGTTGACTGGAAAGGGATCCTAGCAGGAATGACGGTGGAACAGCAATGGCAGGAATTTCTGGGAATAATTCGGAAGATGCAGAATCTTTTCACTCCAAAGAGGAAGAAAGATTCTAGGGGGAGAATGAGGCAACCGTGGCTGACGAGGGAAGTCAATAACAGCAATAATAGTATGAAGTAATAATAGCGTAAAAATAAAAGCGAAGTCATGTAACATTGTAAAGATTAGTGGGAAGCTAGAGGATTGGAAGCTTTTAATAATCACCAGAAAGTAACTAAAAAGGCATTATGGAGAGAAAAGATGAAATATGAAGGTAAGGTAGCCAATAATATAAAAGAGGATGGCAAGAGTTTCTTCAGGTATATAAAGAGTAAGAAAGAGGCAAGAGTGGACGTTACACTGCAGGAAAATGATGCTAGAGAAGTGATAATGGGGAATAAAGAAATGGCAGAGGAATTGAATCGCTTTTCACAGTAGAAGACATCAGCAATGAGTCTGGAGGTGAAGGTTAGTGTAGTTGCTACTAAGGGCTATTCCAAAGACGTACAGGTTTGTAGGTTAATTGGCTTGGTATAAGTGTAAATTGTCCCTAGTGCGTGTTAATGTGCGGGGATTGTTGGTCGGCGCACTAGGGACCATTTACACTTATACACATTACTTATATGCTAATTAGTGAAAAGGCAACCTGCAAATGTAAAAAGTAATGAGGTGAACAAAGATAGGATGCGGCCTCCTTAACATGGGCGAGAACCAGTGTAGTCAAGGTGACCATTTTGTCAATCAGGCAGAAGATGTAAACATTTGAAAACATGTACCACCAGATTCAGAAACAGCCTTTTCACAGCTGTTAACAGACTATTGAATACTATGGTCATTCAATATGAGCCAGGCTCATTTCCCAACATCAGATCCAGCTTGTTCCTTTTTTTGGGTTGGACTATGCACATAGTTTTCAAGAAACATACTTGGATACACCTCACAAATTCCGCTCTGTTTTAGCCTTTGGCACTGAACAAGTCCCAGTCAATATTGGGAAAATTAATATCACCTCCTAAGACAAGCTTGTTACTTTGAAATCTTTTGGTAATCTGTCTACATATATGTTCTTCTATCTCTTGTTTGGGTGTTGGCGGGTGTGGGGGGGGGGGGGGGGGGGGGGGGGGGGAGTGGGGTGGGTGGGGGGGGGGGGGGGGGGGGGGGGGGTGGGGGGGATATTAGAGTGTTTACACATTTCTAAACTCCACACATTCCCCCTCAGCATAGAAACTATCCAGTATCTCCTCTAAGGTCCGCTGTCAACTCTTCCACCTTTTTTGCCTTCCACTTGATCAGGTCTGAAACAACGAAACGCCAGAACATTGAGCTACTGGTCATGTCACTCCTGCAACCATGTTTCCAAAATAGCCACATCATCGTCTCAAACATTAATCCAGGCTTTAAGTTCATCAGCTTTCTGAACAATACTCCTTGTATTGAAATAAACACGCCAGCCCATCAGCATTACCATATTCTTTCATTTCTTCCTGCATATCCTTCCTTTGAGACCTACCAATCCTGATCTCTTGCGTTCCTATCTCTCCTTCCAATTTCTGACCTGCTACTCTGATACCCACTCACCTTGTATTGTATTGTATTGTATTGTATTCAAATTTATTGTCATTGTCTCAATTTGAGACAACAAAATGAATTTCCCTTACAGGCAGTATCATTAAAAAAAAATCATTAAAAAAAAAAAAATAATAATAATAATTAATAAATAATAAAACATATTAAAAATAAAATTGAAATTGAATTATAAAAAAGCACAAACACAGAAAGTCCACGACACAACATAACATAAATGGCACCCAGGTGAGGAAGGCACCATAGTCCAGCCAGCCTCCCCTCCGTGTTCATCCGTGGTCGGGGCCTTCCGAGCACCCGCAGTCGCCCCCCCGGGTGGCCCGATGTTCAGGCCCTCACGCCGGGCTGGTGGACGCGGACGCCGAACCCCGACGGTGAGCATCCTCCTCCTCAGCGGCCCGGACCTTCTGATCAGCCGCCTCCCGCTGCCGGAGTCTGCAGCTCCCGAGTCTGCAGGCCGAGCCGGGCAGAGTCACAGGACCCCGCGCTGTCCATCAACGCCGCCCGCGTTGGGAGCTCCGCAAACCGCAGCTCCAGGATGTTGGTGCAGCAGGTCCAGCACTCCGGGCTCCAGACGGCGACCCCCGGTAAGGCATCGCCAGCCCCGCGATGTTCCAGCGCTGTCCCGCCGCTGCTGGAGCTCCGGTTGATCCCGGCAGGAAAGGCCGCGCCAATCCAGGTAGGTAGGCCGCTGTGGGGGGAGGGGGGGGCGAGGACGCGACTCGAATAATAGTCGCGTCCTCACCAGGAAGCGGCTGAAGGACGGTATCCCCCGCACCGTGCCCTCTTCCCCCACATAAAAACACAAAAAACCCCACAAAAAAACACATTTTTACATAACTAAATAAACAAAAAAACAAAACGATACCGGGCTGTAGGTGGAGGCTGCTGGCACCAGCGCCACCGGAAGTACAACACCTGCCCCTCCAGTTTAAATCCTCCCAAGTAGCACTAACGAACCTCCCTCAAGGATACTGGGCCCTTCCAGTTCAGATGCAACCCGTCCCTCTTACACAGGTCACTCTGCCCCAAAATCAATCATTCAATCAATCAATTAATCAGATTTATTCATCACATACACAATAAAGTGCAGTGAAATGAACTTGCCAGCAGCGGTACTATAAAAAAGAACACGCAATACTCAATAAAAATTTAACACAAATCCACCACAGCATTCTTCACTGTGGTGGAAGGCACAAAGTACAGTCAGTCCTCCTCCATTGTTCCCCCGTGGTCGGGGCCATAAACCTCCGCAGTCGCCTCTGCGGGCGGCCGAATGGTTTAAATTTCTGAATCCCTGCCCCCTACACCAATTCCTGAGCAATGCATTCATCTGACCTATCTTTGGATTTGTACACTCAGAAGTGCCTGGCACCAGGAACAATTTAGAGATTACTACCGTGGAGTCCTGTTCCCTATATTGACCTTTCTAGGACCTCTAGTTCCCTATATTGACCTTTCAGGACCTCTTTCCTACCTATGTAATTTGTGCCAACATGCACAACGACTTCTGATTACAATCCTGGATCTTGGCACCAGAGAGGCAACATACCATCTTGGAGTCTCATTTGCTGCCTCAGAATTTCTTGTCTGTGCCCCTCCCTCCTAACTAAGGAGTCTCCCATCACTATGGTTCTCTCTGTTTTTTCCCTTCCCTGCTGTGTCTCAGAGCCTAGCTTGACACTACAGTCCGGACAACTCCTGCTTTTGCTGCTCGCCCTGACTGTTCCTCTGCCACAACAGTTTCCAAAGGAACATACTTTCAAAACACCACAGTTATTGTTCTTTATACGCCAATTGTTGCATGGCCATGGCTTAATTGTCTCATGCCTCTTAAGTTCTATGCCCTCACTATTGGAGGGAGGTAACTTATTCTGCTGCCTTCAGGTATCCTTGGACATGTCAAAGGCCCTCTGTTCCTCGGTTTCTAAGGCAAAGTGTCCTTTTTGCAGTACATTGTATACATCCTAGCTATATTTGTCCTCCTAAATGGATCATGACATAGTCTATCTACCATTGCTCTGAGCATCATACAAACTCATTAATACGATAATCTTTTGACCATTGTCCCACTTGAGACCACCTCACTGAATTCCACTTAAATACAAAGTATGTTTCTGAGGTGATTTTAAGGTGTGATGTTTATCCAAATGCTGCTTTGTGATGGTAAGGGAAGGGAAACACAATTGTTTCACAATTGATTGTAATCGGCTTGATTGTAATAATTACTAGAATGTTGCCTAGGTTTCAGCAACTAAGTTACAGAGAAAGGTTGAACAAGTTAGGGCTTTATTCTTTGGAGCGCAGAAGGTTAAGGGGGGACTTGATAGAGGTTTTTAAAATGATGAGAGGGATAGACAGAGTTGACGTGGAAAAGCTTTTCCCACTGAGAGTAGGGAAGATTCAAACAAGGGGACATGACTTGAGAATTAAGGGACTGAAGTTTAGGGGTAACATGAGGGGGAACTTCTTTACTCAGAGAGTGGTAGCTGTGTGGAATGAGCTTCCAGTGAAGGTGGTGGAGGCAGGTTCGTTTTTATCATTGAAAAATAAATTGGATAGTTATATGGATGGGAAGGGAATGGAGGGTTATGGTCTGAGTGCAGGTATATGGGACTAGGGGAGATTATGTGTTCGGCACGGACTAGAAGGGTCGAGATGGCCTGTTACCGTGCTGTAATTGTTATATGGTTATATGGTTAATATACTGTCTTTCCGTTGACTGGATAGCATGCAACAAAAGCTTTTCACTGTACCTCGGTACACATGACAATAAACTAAACTAAACTAAATTTGTGGCATTTCACAATTCATGCGGCACCTCATCACAAGTTGCTGGCTGATTTATACGCTAATAATAATAACTATCACTTTTCAAATACTGTGAGTTTATCAGCAAAATCCAGACAGTAAATATATATTGATGCAATTTTATTTTGTTTATTCAGTCATTAGCTGATAATTTATTAGTTGGCAACAATTTTTTTTATTGTACAATGCTAATTACTTGATAAATCAATTTATTGTGCAAAACAACTTTGAATTGTTTGGAGGATACAAATAACCATTTTCTCTTTAAAATGTCAGTTCTTAATTGGCATTGTATTCTAATCAGTTATCCAGTAAACATTTTTTTAAGCTAAGAAAAATTTATGTTTATCTTTTCAGCAATTAATGTTCTATTCTATGTTGACAATAAAGAACAGTAATGAGCAGAGCAATAGAATAAGACTTTAATCTAAAATTTGAAATCCAGATAGGTACAGTATGCTGTTTTCAATCTGGCTGGCACAATTGCTTTTCCTAAAGTCTAAGAGGGAAAAGGTAAAAAAATCTAGTACCAGAGTTAAAATTTAAATCAATTACAGTCCTCGATATTCTAGACCTTCCGTACACCTCATACATAGTGTCATACAATTTTGGCACATAGGGCTTCATCATTTAGAGTATTGAGTGTAGAATTTGAGATCTCTCCAGAGAAGCTGCCTGTCCCACTGAGTTACTCCAGCATTTTCAAGTCAAGTCAAGTTTATTTGTCACATACGCATACGAGATGTGCAGTGAAATGAAAAGTGGCAATGCTTGCGGATTGTGCAAAAAAACTACAAAACAGAATGGAACAGAATCAGTAATTACATATTTGTGGCAGAGAAAAAAAAAAGAAAAACAGCAATTTAAAAAGAGACACCACACATCAGTAATTTTGGTACATTAAGTTAGTCCCTGGTGAGATAGAGTTTACAGTCCTAATGGCCTCTGGGAAGAAACTCTTTCTCATCCTCTCCGTTTTCACAGCATGGCAACGGAGGCGTTTGCCTGACCGTAGCAGCTAGAACAGTCTGTTGCTGGGGTGGAAGGGGTCTCCTATGATCTTATTGGCTCTGGATCTGCACCTTCTGATGTATAGTTCCTGCAGGGGGGCGAGTGTAGTTCCCATAGTGCATTCGGCGAACGGACAACTCTCTGCAGAGTCTTCTTGTCCTGGGCAGAGTAGTTCCCAAACCAGATTTTGGGACAAGATGCTTTCCACAGCCGCTGAGTAGAAGCATTGGAGAATCCTCAGAGACACTCTGAATTTCCTCAATTGCCTGAGTGGTAAAGGCACTGCATTGCCTTACTCACCAGTGCGGCAGCGTGTGATGTCCATGTCAGATCCTCTGAGATGTGGACTCCTAGGTATTTAAAGCAGCTCACCCTATCCACAGTATCCCCATTTATCTTCAGTGGTGTGTACGTCCTCGGATGTTGTGCCCTCCTAAAGTCCATGATCAGCTCCTTAGTTTTTTTGGCATTTAAGAGGAGGCTGTTGTCCTGACACCAGTGCCAGATCAGCCACCTACTCCCGGTAGGCCTTCTCATCGTTATTGAAGATTAGGCCCACAACCACAGTGATCAGTCTGAAGAAACGTCACCCATTCCTTCTCTCCAGAGATGCTATGCTGCCTGTCCCGCTGAGTTACTCCAGCATTTAGTGTCTACCATAGAAATTGGGAGGTCATGTTGCAGTTGGTGATTTAGGGTATTGTGTTCAGTTCTGGGCACCATGTTAGAGCAAAGATGTTGTGAAGCTGGAAAGGGTATGGAGAACATTTACGAGGATGTTGCCAGGACTCAAGGGTCTGAGCTATAGAGACAGGTTGAGTAGGCTTGAAGCGCAGGAGGATAAGAGGTGATCATGAGAGGAATAGATTGCGTAGATGCACAGTCTCTTGCCCAGAGAAGGGGAATTGAGGACCAGAGGACACTGGTTGAAGGTGAAGGGGAAAAGATTTAATATGAATCTGAGAGGTGACCTTTTCACTCAAAGAGTGGTGGGTGTAAGGAACAAGCTCCAAGAGGGGGTAGCTGAGGCAGGGACTATCCCAAAGTTTAAGAAACAGTTAAATAGGTAAATGGATAGGATAGATTTGGAGGGATATGTGCGAAATGCAGGCAGGTGGGACTAGTGTAGCTGCAACATGTTGGCCAGCTTGGGTAATTTGGGCTGAAGGGCATGTTTCCATGCTGTATGACTCTACAATGTAGCAGTAATTAACAACTCATACTTCACCATCACATACAAAAATACTAATTTAAGTATTGTTCAAAAGATACATATGTTCTGCACGCCACGAGATTCTTTGCAACTTGAAAGGATGAGAAATGTAGTGTTCAGTGGATATTAAAATTGACTGACTGGAGTATTAATTCAATGACAAATTTATTGTTATTGGAATTTATTTTTTCTGAGTCCTCTAAATATTTGCTTATTTCTGTATGGTTGAGATTCTGAGGTAACAATTATTCCTGAGATAATGCCCAGAATTGGAGTTTTCATCTCATGTAACACCGTCAGTAGAGGAAATGGGAGCATCAAAGCCCCCTTTTCAGTAGATTTCATTATGGCCTCTGCCCTTCAGACTGTCTGTAACATTGACTTACCAAGTTCAAGTTTGCGCAAGCCATTTTCTAAAACATCATGTAGCTGTTAGTCTAAAGCTGCAGGATACCTGCAAGAAAGCTTAACACTGTATATTCCATTAACATTGAACTGTCTCGTTAGC
Organism: Leucoraja erinaceus; assembly: GCF_028641065.1. Taxonomy (NCBI): domain Eukaryota; kingdom Metazoa; phylum Chordata; class Chondrichthyes; order Rajiformes; family Rajidae; genus Leucoraja; species Leucoraja erinaceus. The sequence goes on from NC_073379.1 coordinate 102,276,932, forward strand.
TGACTGAAATCTGAAGGTGACCCAATGAAAGAGAATATTTTTCAGCTCCTACTAGAAAAGGAGATGCGTATTGTTCTTATCGAAGGGAATTTTGGCTGAGTGTGTCATTATCTAAAAGAATCAAAGCAATATTCATATAAGATATCAGTAACGATTAACTATTAAAAATAGTGGCTGGGCTATTGATGGTAAAGGCTGGTTATCGGGGCAGCAAAGCTTCTGCATTTCATAGTTCTAAGACTGGTCCGGCAATTTCCCTGCACCAAGAAAAAATAGATTTTATATGGGATGCGTTGGCCGTGATTGTGGACCAGTGCCAGCAAGGTAGGCCCCATTGAAACGTTATGCTCTATATTTTTTGATAAAACTCTTTAGGTGCGTATACTGTCATATTTTCTGTCATAGTGAATCCAAGAAACAATGCCAAATTCCCATTTTATTCTATAAAGCAAAGAAGTTTGAATGTTATATACAGTGATATTTCATACTCTACTATTCAAAGGATTAAACACCTGAGGCATATGTAAAATTAAAAAAAAGTGAATATATTGATTCAGTCTTGGTTATCTAGAGTACTAGACATAAAAGAAAACTCGCAGATTGCATTTCTGTATGTTGACCTGCTTGACATAAACCTGTCAAGTAAATTTCTGATCATTCACATGCTATACATTTCCTTCTTTCAGCCCTTATCCAATATCTTATTAATTTTCTAAGGTGGATTTTTTATACTTATTAAAAACATAGTAATAAGCTGCAGGCTATAAAAGTAAATTACATTTTCTCTTTTTTTCAAGAGATTGAAGTACTAGCTTTTTAAAGAATAACAATGACTGAGAAACCTTGTACAAATCTGTGCCATAGATTTTTAATTGTGTCACATGTTGCACAAAGTTAATAAATTTATGCAAAGTTAAAATGTGATCATAATATTATGAGTTGTGACAAAATTGTCCAGCTGAAGTCGTGCAAATTGTTTACTCTGCATTATAGGCATATATGTCCTGAAATTATTCATGTTTGACACAATATAATCTGCATAATAAACAGTAGTATAGCTACCTTAACGTAGCTCGGGGCTCCAGTGTGCTTTATGCAAGAGATATTGAACAAAAATGGTGTTGCTAAGTTCCATCATAAGTTAGCATAAACTTAGGGAGAATGGCGGATTTATGGCCATCCTCAAGAAGGAAAACGAGGTTGATAAGATCAGGTGGTGTAAGTAGGTTAGATGTCTATGGTCTTTTGCTCGGATCCACAGTTGGTTCGCAATGGATCACCATCTGCGACCAGTTTAACTTGGCATCAGGAGCCAGAGTCAACCTCAGGAAAAGGGAGGCCATACTCTTCGGCAAATGGCCCGACTGATGTTCCGTCCCCTTCTGATTTCTTGAAGGTGCTGGAGATCTGGGGGGTTGAGGTGTGCGACAAGAATTGACTGGAGCAAATATCCAAAGTCAATTGAAGCTGTGGAAGCAGCATTCCCTCCCAATAATGGGGAAAACATTGATCGTTAGGTGTGAGGTGCTCTCGGTTCTACTGTAAGTGTGGACCGTTCCCCACTCGTCTTCTTCAGCGATCACCTGGGCCATCTTCCGATTCATCTGCAGTTCACAGATGGAGCGGATCCGACAGGTCATGGTGCACAAGTCGACAGATAATGAGGGCAAAAGCGTGCCCAACGTCGCTCTCATCCGAATGGCCGCCTTCGTTTGTGGCTGCATTGTGCATAGAGCCGAAGAACGTGAGCACCAAATGTCACTACCTGCTGAGGTTCTACCTATCTTCAGTGTTGCGAAGGATGGGCCTGGCTCTGATGCTGAGCAATATGCCAGTTAGCTGGATCTTGCCACACAACCTGTCCTTTGTGGAAAGTTCTTCCGGACCAACTCCTTTGACACAAATCCATCAGGCAGCGGTCAACATGGAACATCCTGCAAGCACTGCAGGACAAGGGCTCAATGGATCCTGTGGCATGATTCCATGAGCAGCCTGCCCAGCATGTCTGGCGAAATGCATCTTCGCCATAATTCGCCAACAACCACCAAAGAACAAAGGAGGACCTGGCGTGGGATACTTTGTAACTTTGTCAGCGCCCGTTATATGGTGACTACGCAGACCTTGGGCATGCAAAGCAAAGAATTGTACTGTGACTTGTACAATGTGACAATAAAACATTTGTTCATTGTAACACTAATGAATAAATGCTGAGAATGTCTGAGAATGAAAAATAGCTATTTTACTCTGTTTTGTACATATATTTAAAAATTCTGAATAACGTTTATTATTGGAAAGAAAAAAAATGTTCTGATTAAATTAGAAATCTGAGTAAATTTACTCGAAAGATCAAAGACCTGTCAATAAATAATGTTTCTCAACTTTATTGCATGAAGCAAGAAAGCAAAAATATAAAGGTAGCTAGATTAAACAAGCTGACTAAACTCCCAATTTCTAGGCCTTCCTGTGAGAGAATGGCTAACCATTCCATGAAATTCCATCTAAAAACAAGGCAACTGCAAAATCAGCCTGGAGAAGTCATTCTTCCTGTTGCTAAATGCAATTGCCATTGGAAAATCACTGGTGAAGCCAAACTTTGGTTCATGATTCTATTAAATTTGTAAATATGTTCCTGCAGCGGCACCAAACGTGGTGAACAAACAGTTGCTTTATTCGTTGAGATTATAGGTTCGAAATACATACACTTTTGGTCCTCTTGCATATTGTTATTGCTGCTGCAGCTGAGTGAGGGTGTTGTCTCGGGCTCAGCTACCTGTCGATTGGGTTGATCTCAAGATGAGATATGCTTATGTAGTAGGACACTCCCCTTAACCTCCACGACAGCCCTCTTAACCACTGTCAAGGGTTCGACTGCAAGTGGTCTGACTATCAGCTGACGGCCCAGGACTCCCGTCCCCCAGAACCGGAGGAAGGAATAGAACGCGCTAACCTTCTACAAGAAAGTGTGCAAGCATGGTCGAGGGAGGTTCTTGTGGTCGGTCGCAGGCACCCTGGCCGTGGGTCGGTACGGTGGGCCCGCGGACGCAATCGATGCTTTGGCTGTGGGCCAACCGGGCCGTATGCCGAGGGGTGCGAGGAGACGAATGCAAAAGCTGCCGGATGGACGAGACACAGTCGCATCTCCTCGACCAGCAGGGGATCGTGTCCTGAGAAATACGGCACCCAGCAACGGCTGGGAGACGTTGGCAACAATGCAAACAAAAAGAAAAAAAATAAACTAATTGCTAAACCCGGCGTGGTCATTACAGTGTGTAAATAAAAGTGAAAAGAAACAAAACAAACTACAGTGAGCAAACAAGTCCAAAGTGGTAGGAAAGTTCAAATTGGCCGTTGTCCATGGTGCAGGATGGGAAGCTGTAATGGAAAACTGGAGGCTACAGTGACAGCATCCGACCTGAACGTGGCGTTGTTGTCCGAGGTCAGGCTGCAGGGACGGCATCCGGATGGAAGGTGGCGCTGTGGACGACAGTCAACCTGCAATGACGGCATCCAGCCGGAAGATGGTGCTGTTGACGGTCAGAGAAACGATCATCGCTTCCGGCTGGCCTCGGCGGCCATTTTTCAGTAGCTGCGCAGGCCATGTGGCAGTAGGCTGTGGTGGCCATTTTGACCACCGGCTGAGGCGGCAATTAAAGGCGGCCAATCGAGGCGATTCCCGGAAGCGTGTGGGGCGACCGGCATCGACGGGCCTCGCCCCACTGCTGCAGGTAGGGACTCCACCCACCATCGCTGGTGTCATTGGAGACCGGCTGCGCTGCTGCCCCCTCGGCGGAGGCTGGAAGCTGCCAGGGAATCTGTTGCAGTGCCGCCGACTCACGACTGACCGAGGCTCCACCCCTCTGCTGGGCCGACGACCACCCCACCAGATGGGCAGCCAGCACCCGGGGATCTTCGGGGTCTGTGCCGGTGATATGCAGAAGGACGTATTCGGGCAGCCGCCAGTTCTATCAGGAGGCTAGGCCTTGAGCAGCGTCCGGCGGGGTAATGTGCAAGTCCACTCTCTTCCCGCTCCCGGGTTGAGTGCCGGTGATGCTGGGGGTGGGGGGCTGCTAAACGCGCAGCTCCTGCAACAGCTGGTGGGGGAACAGTGGCTGGTGGGGGAACGGCTGCTGGTGGGGGACAGCAGCCGCGGCCTCTCAGCCCTGGTGGTCGGCTCCGGGCAGGTCATGCGGGAGAGTTTGGCGGCCGTCACACAAGGCCCGGACCACGCCCATTGAAACGGGCGGCCTGCGGCATACCTTACGGTAGGACCGGGTTGGCGGCCGCGTCGTTCAGCAGGGCTGGGCTGTTGGCTGCAGACATCGGGTCTCCAGAGGCTACGTGTGTTGGGAGAAATCCAAAATCCCAATTTGGATCGTCGGGGTCACCAATGTAGCGGCACTAAATATGGTGAACAAACAGTTGCTTTATTCGGTGAGATAATAGGTTCAAAATACATACACGTTTGGTCCTCTAGCATATTGTCATTGCTGCTGCAGCTGAGCGAGGGTGTTGTCTCGGGCTCAGCTACCTGTCACCTGAGCTGATCTCAAGGTGAGATATGCTTATGTAGCAGGACACTACTCTTAACCCCATGACATCACGCGACAGCCCTCATAACCACTGACGAGGGTTCGACCGCAAGTGGTCTGACTATCAGCTGACGCCACATTCCACAATTTTCCTACAGTTGTGACCACAATGTCAAAAGCACTTCATGTCTATAGAACCTTTTTTAGAAGTTTAAAAATGTGAGAAAGTAATGCAGGATTTTTTTAAGGAATGACGCTGCTAAAACTGCTGCAGTCCTTAACATTATATTTATCCAGGATGGTGCCGGACAGTGGTGAGTCTGCGTTCTAGTCCCAAAGGGGATCTGCTATCATTCATTACAATCATTGCTCTCTTTTAACTCTCCATTCTCTTTGCACTACTTGTTGCACTTGTGGATGACCTGAGTGTACATATGTACAGTATGATTTGACTGGATAACACACAAAGCTTTTCATTGTATCTCAGTACACGTGACAGTAATAAACCAATATCTGTACCAATAATTGTATTGCCACACCAAATACAGTGTTGTAAATGCAAACGTACTGTGTATCCATTCAGGTACATTTATATCTGCATTCACAATATTTATTGTCAGATAATGTATTTCTTAATTCATGCCAAGTTGTAGCAAGTTAACAAGAATCACACAGGTCATTTTGAAAACTGGTTTAAACTTGACATTTCTATATACTAAATGCTAATTATATTTGTTCATGTGAGTATTGAATGTGATATTTTTAATTATATAGAAAATATGTTAACTTTTGTGTCCTTGGGCTAGAATATGGTCCGTTGTTTTGGCATCACTTCATCCCAACATATACGACCTTTACATTTTAATAGTTTATCGGCATTTATCTCCTTGCTTTCAAACAACCAGATTGTCATATTTCCCCCCACTAGGGGGTATCAAAACCTTTTGCAGCAAAACCTGAAGAATAGTTTTGTTGAAAACAAATTTTTGTGGGCATTTCATGCCGCCAGATGTCGCAAAGGTATTATTTGAAGAGTGCTGATGCAAAGATTGTATACATATGTAAACTACACTTTGTTATTTGTTTTTAAAAAATGCAAAGGTCTTAACAGGTCATTGAGCTGTCCAGCAATTGGGAAATGTTTGGATGTGGACCAGTTTGATAAAACTTCTGAGTTACTGCACCATATATATCACTCTTTATTCATATCACTTGTCTTTTGATCATAGATCAGTGTAAACTATGTTCAATGCAATCTTTCAGGATACTTCAATATTTTCCGATTTCTTTAATATTTAAATGTTAATTTTAAGCATTAAAACAGTATAATTATTCTTGTCGTTCTCATAAGTATTTCATAAAGTAAAAATAGTATTCAGTGTATTAACTATTCATATCTCAAATGTGCATTTAATTTTAATTTAATTATTTCAGCAAATGTATATACTTATTTTTTGAGTGTCTTTTTTTGAGTGCCTTCACATTGGCATAAGAACATAAAATGCCTTAGCACAAAATACATTAATCCAACTTGGTTTCAAGTGAGGAAATTTGCCAGTTGACTAAAAACGTTTAAAAAGCCAATAAATTAAGATGCTATTGATTTTTGTACCTCTCTATTTCACTACTATATACACATGTTTTCATTCTTTTCTCACATTTTACAGCTCTCTCACACCAACCATTTTTAAATAAGGTCAATAGCAGTAAAATAAGTCTATTCTTGATTTCTGTTTCTTTTATTTATTTTGCACAAATATATTCAACTTCCATGTTTTCCTTCCTTTCAACCTCGCTGACCACATTTACACACATATGGAATTCACAAGCAGATTAATTTCTATTTCTGAAATGAAGGAAGAAATTTAATCTGTATTTGTATTGTGTATTGGGCATTTTAAACAAAAGTAGTGGATGAAATGGATTTCATTGTAATAGACTTAATTCCGTATGTATACTTGTATTGGATTTAACATTTGGACCATTCAAACCTCTTGAGCTAACAACCTCTCAAAACTTTTTGGGCTTGCACATTAAATAATTTTGGAAATGTCAGTTTATTTCATCCATTCATTAACTAAAACCAATATGAAGTCACAGCATTTTAAAATGAAGGCAAATGCAATTAATAATCTGAATGCAAAAAAGCATAGGGAAGAATATATTTGAGATTGGAGTTGACATGCCTTGGTGAGCCAGCTTACATGATGTGAATTAAAGTTAAACTATTGTTTTCAGTCAGATACCAATGCAATTTACACAATGAATACAAATATTGTATTCTTTCAAACTTCAGTTTTATGATATATGTAAAAAAAATATTTGTAATCATTTTGAGAATGTTGGATTTTGTATACAGAATTTTATTACGTACATGAGATGTTCAATCTGAGTTCTGGTAAGAAAATTTGATTACCTTGCAGACAGATAAGATCCCTACTTAATGAAGTATAACATCTCCTCATCAATGGTGAACGTTAGTGCTCTTCCAGGTTATCAAAAATGAATTGTACATTTAAATTCATTGCACAATACCTTGAATACATTTTCATTACAAATCTGAAGTCTCAACTTTTTCATTCTTCTATGCCGTTGCAGATCTTGACTATACTTGCATCTCCTTGCAACATACAGGTTTCTAAAGAATCAATTAGGTGATCATACAATACACTGTAGTTACAGTCATTAGAAATTATTAGTTTGCAGCCACTAGAATTCAAAATGAGGTGTTCATCAAATATTGCCATATTCTATACATTTGGTTTCCATCAACCTAGTTTCAGCAGTGAAGAATTTCACCTACAAATCTGGAATTGTTCTCATTGGGTTAAAGAAGGTGGAGAGGACATTTGATAGATGACTGCAAGATCTTGATGGGTTTAGACAGAGCAATTAGGGAGAAGATGTTTTCACAAGTGGATGATTCATGGATGAGGTAAAACAGATTCCAAGTGATGTGCCAAAAATATAAGGGGGTTGTGAGTAACAACCTAGTAATGCCACAAACTCACTACCAGTAAAGCTGGTGGAAATAGGTGATTAGAGCTTCCAAAAGGGAACTGGATAGACATTGGAGGGAAAGTACCGTTGGATTAGGGGGTACGACCAAGAATGGCCGGATTACTGTGAGTAGATTCTCTAGACTGAATTCAGTGCCATAGTAATTCCTTTCCTGTTATTCATATTCTCACAGTGCATATGCACTAACCATATCCCCAGGGAAAGCAAGAATTTAATAGAGTATCAAGGATCAGGTGCCATTTTTTTCTGTTCATCCTGCATTTGAAAACATCAACTAAACCAAATGAAAAGTAGACAAAAATGCTGGAGAAACTCAGCGGGTGAGGCAGCATCCATGGAGAGAAGGAATGTCTTAAGTCTGAAGAAGGGTCTCAACCCGAAACATCGTTATTCCTTAAACAAACATACATGCTTCCTCACCTGCTGAGTTTCTCCAGCATTTTTGTTTACCTTCGATTTTTCCAGCATCTGCAGTTCTTTCTTAAACTAAAACAAATGGCTGTCTTTCTCTTTTCTATCTTTCGGTTATAATGACAGGACCACTGGCATTGTTAAAGGATGTTTCCCCCCTCATTGTTCATGCCATTGTTTTTAAAAAAACAAGTAAAACAAATTTGAAAAATCAGGTTTTTGTGAATTAAAGTTGCACAATTCATGATTTTAATTGGTTTGACATCGCTCCCTAAAAAAACTGGTAACTCATACTTGTGTCTCGCATTTAAAACTGCTTATCTGAGTTTAATGTATGACAAAGAATGTCAGATAATAGAAGGTAGACAAAAGTGCTGGAGAAACTCAGCAGGTGCAGCAGCAAGCATCTATGGAGCGAAGGATATATTTTCCGAATTTTTATATTTTATAACATTTTATTTTTGTCTTTATTGTATAAACAATTTTTCTATTTATCTTTGTGCAGCACCACAGACTGAGGATTTTTATTACCAGCAATAAAACTATTTCCATGTTCGTATCCATTGTTAGAATCTAACAGAACTGGCTTTGCTGGGCTGCAACAAAATGCTTGGACCACAATTTAAAAAAAGTCTCCAAATATAATGATAGGAGATTTTTCTTTAATTTCCCAGGCTAGCTATCTCTTGTCCTCGGAGTAGGATTTCCTGCCAATGTTGAATTTGGAACAGCAGGAATAGTTTTGTCACGACTAGGAACTGAATTCAGATGGCAAATTTCACAAAGAATCCTTGCAGCCAGTTGACAGAGCATGTTTTCTGAGAAAGAGTCTTGACCCTTTGACTGAAGAAGGGTCTCAACCCGAAATGTCGCCTACTCCTTCACTCCATAGATGCTGCCTCACCCGCTGAGTTTCTCCAGCATTTTGGTCTACCTTCAATTTTTGCAGTATCTGCTGTTCTTTCTTGAACAAAATGCTTTCATAGTCTATAAGTCTTCACTGGAATTAAATGCAAGGTTGAGAGGTCAAAGGTCTGTATCTATAACTGCAACCCCTCCCCTATTTTTCTCCCATCTATTTTAATATTTATTCAAAGTTGATGGTAATTCAGATTCCGAGACAGTTGCTCATTACTCAGCAATTACATGGGCTTTATACTTCTGAACTAAAACTTAGGATTCTCTAAAAAGAAGTATTATTATGTCAGCATTTAACAAGAAACAGAAAATATCTGATTCACTGACAGTTATTACAGTATTTCTTATTATAAGTTTTTTTATTACCTGAGTTTTCAAGACAATCATTATTCTAATAAAACATAACTAATTCTAATTTATTGATGGTTAGGTAATTTTGTTTTTTTATTTTAGGTATTTTTATTTTTTTCAATCCAGAAACAGTTATAAAATTGCTATAGTTTTTCCAAAAACGATAGCCTCGAAGTTTGCCGAAAGAAGTTAAAGCACAAAATGTCTTGAAGGATTGATAGATTAGTTTAATGCAAAACTATATCACAGCATAAGTAGAATACACTTTCAGCCTTCATAATTCATAAATGATTTATATTCAGTTTATCAACAACTAATAATTTACATTAAAAAATCATGATTTAAAAAAAAAAATCAGTTTTAATCAAATTCTTCCGTTTTCATTCACAATGATGTCACAATGGGATCCTGAATCTCATTTGCATAAAACAATTGTGATTAAAAGAACCCTCAGTTTTAATCAAATTCTACGTTTTCATTGTGTTCAGGTTATTTTAAAGAGAAATCTTGATTTTCATAGGGGGGAGGGGGGGTGTAGGGGGGGGAGGTTTCATTTAAAAAAATGCGATTTTCATTGTGGGGGGATGGGATGGAGGATATTTAATTTTAAAAAAATATCGCAATTTGCGATAGGGAGTTGGGATCGGGGAAGATGAGGAGTGGGGGAGCAGGGGGATAGAGGAGAAGGGGGTAGAGAGGGAGGGGAAAATGGGAAAGGTGAGGAGGAGAGAGGGGGAGGAGGAGGGGTAGAGGGAGAGGAGTGGGGGAGGTAGAGAGTGGGGGATAGAGGGAGAGGAGGGCAGCGGGGAGGTGAGGTGGGGAAGTGGGATACGGGCGAGGTGAGGAGTGGGGGAGCAGGGAGATAGAGGGAGAGGACGGGGGTAGGGAGGCGAGGAGTTTTGGAGGAAGGGAGGGAGGGAGTGACTGAAGGGAGGGGAAAGGAGAGGGAGGGAGTGGTGGAGGGGAGGAGGAGAGGGGAAAGTAGAGGGAGGGTGAAGAGGAGGGGGGAGTGCAGGGGATGAGGAGGAATGGAGGAGGATAGGAGTAGGAAGAGGGATGGCGAGGTGCAGTTGGGGGGGGGGGTTGCCGTGACTCCTGTCGCAACGGAGATCTCTGACATCACAACGGGAACCCCTCAGCCGCGCCTGCGCAGTTGGGGGCTCTGGGTAAGTGGTGGAATATTGCCCCGGTGGACGGGCCCAATGGGTCAGCACCTGGGCTAGTTTAATACTAATATTGCCTAATCCATCAGAGGCTGGGTAATTTACTTATTTTCTTCAAAATGAAAACTATGTAACTCATCTGCAAGAAATCAGAACGAGTTTTAATTGAAATTACAAGAAATAACAAGTCTCAGACTTCGATGAACCACATTTGATTTATAACATCGAGAATATTATAATTGTATTTTGATTGGGGCAAGAATAAAACCTAACAATGGTCACTTAAATGTGAAAATATTGTTTATTTGTGCCTAAGCTACTGGATTTTTATAAAATGAAGGCAAGTCTTGCTAAGATGCAATTCATAATGTGTTGTGGAAGATTTGATCAAATACATTCTATTATTTGGTGATTTGAATATACTTATCACTTGGGACCTACAGTCACGGAAAATAACATTTGTTGTTTTCTTTGTTATCCAGTTTATTACATTAAATTAATTTGCAAGTTTTGATTCATAAGAATATAATCCTGTGACAATCAAGCCATATCCAAATACTAATCTTGTCTCACGTTTAGATTAGTTAGAGAGCCTATTTCCTTATAGATGGAACTTGCCTCATTGAGTACACAATGTTTTCACAATACAGCAAAGAAAAAGTATTAATAAAAATGCTGTCCTCAACCTCAAAATATTCCACAATGCATTACAGTAACTGAAAATGTTTTTTTTTTTTAATCCTTTAAAAATATAATGTCAATTTGTACACAGCAAATTCCAACAAAGAGCAAAGTAATAAAGTCTAGGTGATTAATTCATGAATGATATTGAATGAGGGATGAATGCTGACCAGGTGATAGGAGGTAACTCTTGATTCTCTTCCCAATAGTAACAAGGGACTTTTAAATTCACCTGAGTGCAAAGATATAATAATTTATCCAAAGGATAGCCTCCTTCTTGTCTGTTTCCGATGAAGAGTGTGCAACTTAATGGGTCAGCGGGATACATCATACAGGAATAGAGAGCTCTTTCGGTTGAATTCTTCCCCAGTAGATCTAAAGGGAGTACATTAGAAGTTAAAAATCTATGGATCTTGTAAAACCTTTTTTGTTTTCATTTTTTTGTTTGTGACTATTTGGTCTTCAATTACTTTATTGTCAGTGTATCCAAGTAACTAAAATCCGTTCAATTTGAAAAATACTCTAACTCTGGAGCTTTTAAAAGCAAACTATAAAATATTCAACAGGGTGGTCTTTATTGAAATGTATCTTTTTACCATTTAAAAGAAATTTACTGAGAAACTCGTGTACCATTCATCTAACATATGTGCACATAGCAACACAACTTATTTACTTATTGGGACTATGGTAATGTTCCCTTGTATGAAAAAATGCACGTTATAGATTACAAAAGCAAACTGAATCAATTTCAATAAATTAGCAGGGATGTGAATCTTAACCCATCTTATTTTCTCAGAGGTTCATATACATTGAAATGAAATGCACCAAGTTTCTTTACTTGAAATCCAAATGAGACTCTTTTTTGGCTTGCAAGCTTGACAGTCCCTTTCATAAATGCTGCTTGTGCAAAGACCTAGCAAAATGCCCCTTTTGTGAGATGCACAAGAGACACTATAATACCAAGAACAACGAAGGTGTCAAAACACAAAGTTAGTGGCAATCTAATCAATGCCTTGGAACGCATCCTTTGAACGCTCTGCTCATTTCCACTATTTAATTATTAGGCTTATCTTAAGAAAGAGCTGTTTTTTTTGTGTTATTCATTATAAAATCATTTGTGCTTTTTACAAATGCTGTAGTGTCATAAGATGGATAGCAGGAGGCCAGATCTGCCTATTGTTTAATCTGATTATGTCTGGTTTGCAGAATAAAGGTGTACAGATATCTTGTCCAAAACAAAATTATACCGCTGCGTTCTGTAGGCTTATTTGATTATTCCCAGAATCAGACATGGTGATGGCAAAGCACGTCTGTTCAATGCAATGCAAGCAGAGTGCCAACTCCATGCAGCTTGCTCGTTTTAATAATTTAATTGTCCAGTCAGCACACACCATGCTAATGGATAGCTGAATGCATTGTGAATATCAATACTGTGAATGGATTCTACCCTGTACTGCTTATAGCTAACCTATATCTCTTAAGTATGTCTGCATTGTATGTAGAATCGATATTAGAAGTTGTTCTACAAGAGAACCTGACTAAGAAAATGGAGAAAAAGGCCTCAGCAAGGAAGAGTACAAACTCCAGGGTTTATGAACGTCTCTGCATTTCACCTTCTCTTTCAAGGATTGGCCTTGACATAGGAAATGGAATGCAAGGATGATGTCCGGTATCCATTGGAAACTAGGAAGCCTACTGTTTACCTGGTAGGCTCTTGTTGTAATGTAACATAGAAACATAGAAAATAGGTGCAGGAGGTGGCCGTTTGGCCCTTCGAGCCAGCACCGCCATTCATTGTGATCATGGCTGATCGTCCCCAATCAATAACCCGTGCCTGCCTTCTCCCAATATCCCTTGATTCCACTAGCCCCTAGAGCTGTATCTAATTCTCTCTTAAATCCATCCAGTGTTTTGGTCTCCACTGACTTCTGTGGCAGGGAATTCCACAAATTCACAACTCTCTGGGTGAAAAAGTTTTTTCTCATCTCAGTCTTAAATGGCCTCCCCTTTATTCTAAGACTGTGGCCCCTGGTTCTGGACTTGCCCAACATTGGGAACTTTTTTCATGCATCTAGCTTGTCCAATCCTTTTATAATTTGATATGTTTCTATAAGATCCCCCCTGATCCTTCTAAACTCCAGTGATTACAAGACTAGTTTTTTCAATCTTTCCTCATATGACAGTCCCGCCATCCCAGGGATCAATCTCCTGAACGTACGCTGCACTGCCCCTATCACAAGGATGTCCTTCCTCAAATTAGGAGACCAAAACTGTACGCAATACTCCAGATGTGGTCTTACCAGAGCCCTATACAACTGCAGAAAAACCATGTTACTCCTATACAGAAATCCTCTTGTTATGAAGGCCATCATTCCATTAGCTTTCTTCACTGCCTGCTGTACCTGCACGACAACTTTCAGTGACCGGTGTACAAGGAATCACAGGTCTTGCTGTACCTGCCCCTTACCTAATATAACCCCATTGAGATAATAATCTGCCCCCTTGTTTTTGCCATCAGTGGATAACCTCACATTTATCTATATTATACTGCATCTGCCATGCATCTGCCCACTTACTCAACTTGTCCAGGTCACCCTGCAATCTCCTAACATCCTCTTCACAGTTCACACTGCCACCCAGCTTTGTGTCATCTGCAAACTTGCTAGTTTTGGTCCTAATTCCCTGTTCCAAATCATTAATATATATGGTAAACAGTTGCGGCCCCAACACCGAGCCTTGCGGCACTCCACTCGCCACTGCCTGCCATTCTGAAAAGGACCCGTTCACTCCTACTCTTTGCTTCCTGTCTGCCAACCAATTTTCTATCCACGTCAACAGCCTACCCCCAATACCATGTGCTCTAATTTTAGTCTCCCGTGCGGGACCTTATCAAAGGCTTTCTGAAAGTCTAAATACACTACATCCACTGGCACCCCTTCATGTCACATCCTCAAAAAATTCCAGAAGATTAGTCAAGCATGATTTTCCTTTCATAACTCCATGCTGACTTGAACTAATCCTTTTACTGCTATCCAAATGCCCTATTATTACCTCTTTAATAATTGTCTCCAGCATCTTTCCCACCACCGGTCAGGCTAACTGGTCTGTAATTCCCCGTTTTCTCTCTCACTCCTTTCTTGAAAAGTGGGATAAGCTATCCTCCAAGCCAGAGGAACTATCCTGAATCTATTGAACATTGGAAAATGATCACCAATGTGTCCACTATTTTTCGAGCCACCTCCCTGAGGATGTTGGGATGCAGACCATCAGGCCCAGGGGATTTATTATCCTTCAGTCCCATTAGCCTACCCAATACTATTTCTCACCTAATAAAAAATTATTTCAGTTCCTCTAACCCCTTTAGATCCTCTGTCCTGGGAGATTGTTTCTGTCTTCCTTAGTGAAGACAGATCCGAAGTACCTGCTCAACTCTTCTGCCATTTCCTTGTTCCCCATAATAATTTCACCCGTGTCTGCCTTCAAGGGACCCACATTTGACTTTGCTATTCCGTTTCCCTTAATATATCTAAAGAAGCTTTTACTGCCCTTCTTTACATTCCTGGCCAGTTTCCCCTCGTACCTCGTACTGAAACAATCTGATTTTTCCAGTCTACCTGCATATTGAAATCCCCCATCACCACAGTAGCATTACCTTTGTTACATGCCAGTTTTAGCTCCTGCTGCAACTTACACCCTACAGCTGGGCTACTATTTGGGGGTCTGTAGATAACACCAATTAGTGTCTTCTTGCCTTTGCAATTCCTCAACTCAATCCACAGTAACTCTACCTCGTCAGTCCCTATGTCTTCCCTCGCAAGGGACTGAATTCCACCCCACACCAGAAGAGCTACCCCCCATCCTCTGCCCACCTGCCTGTCCTTTCTATAGGATGTATAACCAAGAATATTAAGTTCCCAGGCCGATCCTCCTGCAGCCACGTCTCGGTAATCCCCACAATGTCATATCTACCAACCTCTAACTGAGCCTCAAGCTCATCTACTTTAACTTCTTATACCGCGCATTAGAATACAATACTTTTAATTCCTTACGCATCTCACCATTCACATTGATCCCTATTACACTTGGCCATACTCTCCTATCCCTTTGTGAGCTTTCTTTCCCGTTAATTCTGTGGTTATTAACTATCCCTTTACTCCCTTTCCCTTTAACTCCGTCCTTGACTATCCCCTTTGGCATCACCCCTTATTTAGTTTATGGTTTAAAGTTATGGTTTATGATGTTGTGTAGAGGTTGGATTTGGTGTTGGGCCCAATATACGCAATATTGCCCATGCATTGGCCTAATGTAACTAGACATTAGGAAGGAACTGCATATGCTGGTTTACACCAAATTTGGACACAAAGTGCTGGAGTTACTCAGCGGGTCAGGCAGATAAATACTAGTTTTGCCTAATCGGTTCGTAGATTTGAAGGATATCGTGGATCGCCTCTCCGTCGGGATGACAGATGGCGCAATGGGCTAAGTGTTCGGCTGGCGACCGGAAGGTAGCTGGTTCGAATCCCGCTTGGAGTGCATACTGTCGTTGTGTCCTTGGGGCAAGACACTTCACCCACCTTTGCCTGTGTGTAAATGTAATGTAATTATGTGAAGCACTTTGGGGTCAATGCAAGTTGACTAAAAATGTGCTATATAAATAAGATTATTATTATTATTATTATTATTCTTTCTCCTCTTCTTTCACCTCTTTTTCCTTCTGGTTTTGCTCAATTTACATGTCATATGATGGATGCAGCATGCAGTGAACCACTACAAGTCATAACATTCACTCTGAGGATGCTATAGAATTCAGTGCCTGATGCCGAGTGAAGGCATTATGATTGAGGGGCACTGGGCATTGCCCAGCACAGGCTCACTGTCTTTGGTCAGATATCTGCTGGAAATTGGCAAGCTGTTGCAAGTATTTTCAGCTCTATTCTGAAAGTTGTTAATCTTGAAAACCCCTGGAACTGCAGCACTTTCTCTGCTCTGAGATTATAATTATATTAGGAACTATGGCCAATTTTAATAAGAACTAGACTAAGTGGGACCCATTGGATCTCATGTTTACACGTTTACACGGAATATTCCACCTCTTCACCAATTCGAATATTGGTGGGGGGGGGGGGCTTTTTGGAGCGCTAGTATGGGTGGTGTGGGCTGAAGGGTCTGGTTTGCAGAGGGCTAGTATGGACATTGTGGGCCGAATGGATTATCGTGGGCTGGCAGCTCAGTTACTCAGTGCTGGTGGGCTGACAGATCAGTCACTCAGGGCTGGTGGGCTGGCAGTTCACTCACAGCCTTTCCTTGAAATTCCATTTCAAGCAGAGTGCAGGCCACTAAATTCCATTTCATAGCATTTCACGCAGAGTGCAGGCCACCAGATTCAATTTCATAGCATTTCAAGCAGAGTGCAGGCCGCCAAATTCAATTTCATAGCATTTCAAGCAGAGTGCAGGCCGCCAACATCAATGTCATTGCATTTCAAGCAGAATGCAGGCCACCAAATTCAGTTTCATAGCATTTCAAGCAGAATGCAGGACACCAAATTCAATTTTATAGCATTTCAAACGGAGTGCACTCTCCCTCACGATCTTCCAGAGTGACTGACTCGCATCCAGGGTTTTATAGTCCTGCCCCCCTGGAAGGGGCATAACCTTCATCATGGTGATTGACAGGCAGGAGGTCCAATCAGCTGATCTCAAGTTTTTTTAAACACTGATAACTTTTTTATTTTTTATCCATTGGAAAAATCCTCGGGGCTGCCTCAGCGGAGGATTGTGAGTAAGATGGCCAAAAATCATAGCGATATATATATATATGCATTTTTTCTAATATCAATATACAGTGCAGGCAGGAAGTGGTCAATATGAGACTTTTAGTTACATTGATGTCTGCAATTCTTGAATGACTTGGGTGTGATGACCTCATATACTAGAAGTCCATTACAATCACTGCATTTATGAGACATTTAGACAGACATTTAAAAAGGCAAAGTGTGGAAATATTAGGAAGTAGGATGATAGAACACAGAATGGTAGAGCACAAGAACAGGCCCTTCACCCACAATGTCCTTGCCAAATATAATGCCAAAACCAACTCCTACTGGCCGAAACATAATCCATATTCCTCCATTCCTTGTGTATCCAGGTGCCTATGCAAAATCTTACTAGGTCTCCCGCAATCTGTGGTGTTCCAGAGAAAACAATTCAAGTCTGGCCCAACCACTCCCTCTAGCTAATATCTTCTAATCTAGGCATCATTCTGGTAAACCCCCTCCACACCCTTTCCCATGCCTACATATCCTTCTTGTATCGGAATGACCAGAACTGCACGCATTACAGCAAATGGGGCCCAACCAAAGTCATATGAAGCTGCATCATGACTTCTTAACTTTTATACTTAATGCCCTGACCTATGAGAGCAAGCATACTATATGCCCTCCTTTCCACTCACCTTTAAGTGGCTGACTGCTTATCTTGAAAGTGATAATCATCATGTGCTCTGTCATTCCCTTTAGAATCTTGCGTATCTCAATCAAACAATTTTCCCTACTTCTAATCTCTACTGGCAAGGAAAAATACTCAATCTCTCCTCATAGGATAGACCCTTTCTCCAGGATTTTTATCCTTCTTTGGATGTACCGCCAAAATTACTCATAGTTGGCTAAAAGAGATCTCACCAAAGCTACGTGCCCCAAAAAGAGTTAATTCCATTTATAATTCACCCCCTTGCAATGGAGATCAACATATGATTTGCCTTCCTATATGCTTGTTGTACCTGCCTTTTTAGTTCCTTATGGGCCTGTCCCACTTAGGCGATTTTTCAGGCGACTGTCAAGTTGCCGGCAGTCGCCTGAAAAACCAGCAACTGGAACGGCAACTGTTAGAGTGGAACACACATACACACACATCGCTTCCCTCACCAGCCCGTTATGCAGGCGGGGGACAGGGCAAGCGGGGGGAGTGCTGTCTGAGTGAAATTCACACGGTGCTAAGCCAAGGTGATACAGATACACACCGTGATGAACACCACAATGGCGCTGTAATTAAGACAGCTAGCACAGTGTACGGTAAGTCCTTTAAAAGAGGAGGGGGGAGGGAGAAAGGGGGAGAAATAGTGGAGACTTTTAAGAAGCCAGTGATACACGGCTGTGAAGCTTGGCGGACATTAACATTACCGGTTGGTTATCCTTGGTTCTGAAAACCACTGCTTATGTTTTTTTTCCCCGATGAGCCAATGAAATTCAACGGTCAGCACCGTTTATAACCTACGAGAACCTTCAACCTACTGGCAACCCACTGGGACCTCCTGGCAACCCACCTACGGCATTTTGAAAGATTTGTGGCGACCATAATGAGGCTGCAACTATTTCCTAGAATGCGGGAACTCCACACGACCATGAAGGTGACTCCCCGGCAACCACCCGTGAACATGTGGCGACCATGTGGCGACTGCATAGTCTCTTGCAGTGGCTTAAAAAGTCGCCTAAGTGGGACAGGCCCATTAGTATCTTCACCAGCAAACCAAAACCCCTCAGCACATCAGCATTAACTCCATTTTCACAATTTATAAAACATTTTCTATTTTTCTGTTCTTCCTACTGAAGAATATCCTATTGATACTGGCACGTTATCCTTTAACTGCCACCTATGTGCCAACTTGGTTATATCTTCTTAGCCTTTTCACATCTTGATCACAGTTCACTTTCCCCTGTAGTTTTGTTTTTTGAAAAATTTTCATCTGTCATTAATAAATTTGATTAGTGATGTCCTAGATCTAATCCCTATGATATTTCATTAACATTACCGTCTGTTATTGCTGATCCTGTAAATCGTATATACCGATTTTGTGCATGGTGTCTTATAATGAGCCCTTTTGAAAATTCAGATATATTGCATCCATTATTTGTCTCATGCCCAGATTGCAAGTTGCATTCCATGAAAAATTAAGTTTAGTCAAACATAATTTCCTTCGCATAAATTTGTGTTGACATTCCACAACTGCCACATCCCCAAATATTTAATGGATTCCACGATTCCAACTTCCCGCTAACATCATGTGTCAGTCCAACTGTTCTCTCTCAGGCCAAATGATCCCAAACTTTACTTCTGAAAGGATTTTCTCAGAATTGTCATCTAATTTTAGAAATCTGATCTCTGGTCACATAATAGTTGAGTAAAAATGTAAAATATTATGCAATGGCGTATTTGTCATTTGTATAGAATTCTGAAATATTATTTATGCGGTTTAAACTATAACATTTATAAATCATTTTTGCATGTGATGTGTCATTGATTACAATATTTGTTTCAGCAGAGACTGCAGGATAAATTCTGTATTGCTGATCTTTGAATTTGGATCCATGCTGGTTTGGAGTGCCATTCAGATAATTGCCATGATAGCATAGACATATTTGTAATAAATCTGCCCTTCAATTGAGGCTCCTGCTTGAGGATTTTATCCTAAAACTTGTAAAGGGGCTGTCCTACCTGGGCCACCTAATCCGCGAGTTCTGGCGAGTTTGCCCTCGGCTCATACTCGCAGCATAGTCAACACGAGGTCGTAGGAGGTCCTTGTAACTTTCCTTCATGCTCGAGAGTAGTCCCCGTGTACTCGAGGCCTCAGCTAGGTTGCGGCGTATTTTTCAACGAGTAAAAAAATGTCGCCATGGAAAAAATCAATACTTTTTTTACTCGTATATTTAGTCGTAGTAGGTCGGCATGTTAGTCATAGGTAATCGAGCTTAGTCAAAGTAGTCCATCATAGTCGAAGAGAGGTCGAAGGAGATCAAAGGAGATCGTCTTCACTCTCCACTATTCGGTGTCCAATTTTCCCGAAGTTAGTCGTAGCTAGTCGTAGCTAATCGAAGCTAGTCTTCAACATAGTCGAAGGAGGTCTTCAACATGAAATTTTTTCAAACTCTCCTAAACTCTCCTAAACTCGCCAATTAAGTCGCCCGTGGGACAGCCCCTTAACAATAATGATTTTCCATGAATTGTTTCATCCAATAAACAAAGCAAGCTGAAACCATTCATCCAATTCCTAAACACGCCAACATTTTTTATTTTTATGGAATAAATGTACTGATGAAATAAGCAAGAATGAGTTGGATGAAATTAGCACAGGAATGCAACCTGATCATTTGGGGAATTAAAGAAGAGTCCCAACAACATGGTATTATTTTAAAAGTTGTGCTGTAGAAGTTGTGCATACCCAAATCTTCAAATTTGACAGGACAAATTGAGGAATCTCTTAATTTCATTAAAGTAAACATTCTAAATCCTTAGTTAAATATATAGTGGGACAGATTACAAAAGCAAGGAAGGTGAAATATTGCACAAAATTGATGCCCTATATTTTTGGAACAACTTTAAGATCATGAATAAAGTACAGAAATCATTACTAGAATAATACAAACATGTTTTTGTAACATTGATAGATAAATTTAGATTAAAGTGCTTACAGCAGGGAGAGTTAATGAATGATGTACTACGTGTTAAACATTATGAAGTGCATTGTTATGATGGGTGGGCTTGTAACCAGAGGGTGCATATTAAAGATATTAGGAAACAAGAGATAAGATATTGTTTTTAGTTAGCTGTGCAATTTGTCATCATTTGTAGTGCATTGTCTGCATAGGTTTCAAAGGAATTTATTAGTGATTAACAAAAAGGAAATTAAATATATATTTTTGCAAAGAAAATGTTTCAGAACTATGTGCAAAAAGTGAAAGGTGGGAAATATTAATTAGCTCTTTAAAATGCTAACAAAGGTACAATGAGCCAAATACAGTGCATCCAGAAAGTATTCAGACCCCTTCACTTTTTCCACATTTTGTTACGTTACAGCCTTATTCTAAAATGGATGAAATTCATTTTTTTAATCATCAATCTACACACAATACCCCAAAATAAAAAATAAAAAACAGGTGATTTTCAATGATTGTACATGATTTGGAAAGGCACACACCTGTCTATATAAGGTCCCACAGTTGACAGTGCATGTCAGAGCAAAACCAAGCCATGAAGACAAAGGAATTGCCTGTAGACTTCCGAGACAGGATTGTGTTGAGACACAGATCTGGGGAAGGGTACAAAACAATGTTTGCAGCACTGCAGGTCCCGAAGAGCACAGTGGCCTCTGACATTCTTAAATGGAAGGAATTTGGAACCACCAGGATTCTTCATAGATATGGCTGCCTGAGCAATCGGGGGAGAAGGGCCTTGGTCAGGGAGGTGACCAGGAACCTGATGGTCACTCTGACAGAGCTCCAGAGTTCCTCTGTGGAGAAAGGAGAACCTTCTAGAAGGACAACTATCTGCAGCACTCCACCAATCAGGCCTTTATGGTAGAGTGGTCAGACGGAAGCCAATCCTCAGTAAAAGGCACATGACAGCCCGCTTGGAGTTTGCCAAAAGGCACCTAAACAAGATTCTCTGGTCTGATGAAACCAAGATTGAACTCTTTGGCCTGAATGCCAAGCTGAATGAAACCAGGCACCGGTCATCACCTGGCCAATACCATACCTACGGTGAAGCGTGGTGGCAGCATTATGCTGTGGGGATGTTTTTCACTGGCAGGAACTGGGAGACTCGTCAGGATCGAGGGATAGATGAACGGAGATAAGTACAGAGAGATCCTTGATGAAAACCTGCTCCAGAGTGTTCAGGACCTCAGACTGGGCAGAGGTTCACCTTCCAACAGGCCAACAACCCTAAGCACACAGCCAAGACAACGCAGGAGTGGCTTTGTGAAAGTCTGTGAATGTCCTTGAGTGGCCCAGCCAGAGCCGGGACTTGACCCTGATTTAACATCTCTGGAGGGACCTGAAAATAGCTGTGCATCGACACTCCCTATCCAACCTAACATAGCTTGAGAGGATCTGCAGAGAAGAATGGGATAAATTCCCAAATACAGGTGTGCCAAGCTTTTGGCATCATACCCAAGAAAACTTGAGGCTGTAATCGCTGCCAAAGGTGCCTCAACAAAGTACTGAGTAAAGGGTCTGAATACATGTAAATGTGATATTTCAGTTATTTCTTTTAAATTACTTTGCAAAAAGTCCTAAATACCTGTTTTGCTTTTTTATTATGGGGTATTGTGTGTAGATTGATGATAAAAAAATGAATGTAATCAATTTTAGAATAAGGCTGTAACGTAACAAAATGTGGAAAAAATGAAGGGGTCTGAATACTTTCTGAATGCACTGTATGTGCTATAGTTTAGTTTAGTTTATTATTGTCATGTGTACTGAGGTGCTGTGAAAAGCTTTTCTTTAAGTGCTTTCCATTCAAAGAAAAGACTATACAGGAATACAATCAATCCTGCAACACTTCTTGCCTGATGGGAGAGGGGAGAAACAGGAGGACTGGGATATGACTGGTCCATAATTATGCTGGTGGCCTCGCCGTGGCAGTGAGAAGTGTAGATGAAGTCAATGGAAGGGAGGCTGGTTTGTGTGATGGTCTGTGATACGTCCACAACTATGTAATTTCTTGCGGTCTTGGATGGACCAGTTCCCAAACCAGACTGTGATGCATCCCGATAAGATGTTTTCTACGGCACATCTGTGGAGGTTGGTAAGGGTTGTTGGGGTCATGCCAAACATCCTAAGCCATCTAAGGAAGTTGAGGCGTTGGTGTGCTTTCTTGGTCATGGTTTTGATGTTGCTGGTCCAGGACAAATTGTTGGTGATATTTATTCTGAGAACTTGAAGCTTTCAACTATCACTACTGCAGCACCATTAATGAGTGTGTGTACTGCTTCATTCCCTGAAGTCAGTCACAATCTCCATTGTCTTGCTGACGTTGAAGGAGAGGCTGTTATCTTGGCACCAAGTTACAAGGATCTCAATCTCGTTTCTGTACTCCGTCTCATCATTATCCAATATCCGGCCCACTATGGTGACATATCTTTCTGTACCATTTTTATGAGCCTCTGGAGGTCTGAGTGATGGTTATAAGGAGATTTGGGGGAGGTTTCTTTGTTAAAAGAGCCGTATGGAATCTTACATGATTTTCTAGATATTTGCTTAATGTGGAGATCAAGATTCCAAGTTGTAAAATTATACTTTATAATGCAGTCTTCCTTTTCTTGCTTCCCCTATGAATGCATCCACTGTAATCAAATAGATCTGAGTAAACCTTTTTGACAAAAACAGAAATGGTTAAGATATTTTCCCAGAGAATGGTTGAATTGTGCTGACGGTTAGTTGATTGGTCCATTATGTACCGTTGGTTGACTGTAGGGTGTGTTAGCGCATTCCTCACCAACATATTACAACAGAAAAATATGAAAGAACGAAGAAACTGCAAATGCTGGTTAACACACAAAAGGATACAAAGTGATGGAGTAATTCAGCAGGTCAGGCAACATCTCTGGTGAACATGGATAGTAACATTTTGGGTCAAGACCATTCTTCATACTACGATTTATAGCTTAAAAGTAGAGAATTGTGGAAGTTACTGGGGAGAAGGTATGCTCATATCTGTTCTTATGTTCTGTCCTGATCATCATCACTGAGTTAAAGGAGTGTTCTTTGGTATTTGTCCTTTCTGTTGTATCACAATTAAGGTCTGTGCTCAGCATTATTTCTTTGAATCATGTCATTGCTTTCCTTAAAAAGTGGTAGAAAATGTTTTTAATCAGAAAGAAAATTGTCGATGATGGCAGACTGAGATTAAAAAAAACATGTTCTGGAAATGCTTTGCAGGTCAGACAGCAACAATTAGGTATGTTGCAAAACCTACCTGAATCGTCGCTGAGATACTGCCCCAGCCCGTGTGCGCGATTTTGGCGCTGTTTAGAGGGGGCGGGTTTAAAACGCGATTTTTACTAGGCTGTTCCAATCGAAGATGTTCAGCCTAGTAAATCATTAACAAAAAATCGCTGAAAGATATTTCGTCGCAAAAGGTATTATTAGTTTTATAGGCCTCGAATAATAATTATAATAGTTTTAAAATCACTCTCTCAACCTGCGACCTCTCGCAGCCCCAGGGTTTTATAAAGCAAACAATTAAAGGTATGTACCTTATTTTTACATTAAAAGGGGCTTCTTAAGACCCCTTTATACAAAGTTTACTATAGCGAGTAGTTCATTTTGGGCCCATTATATTCCGCAGTATTTTTCTGGGCATTTGAGGGCACAAATCCAGCGCAATGTGAACGTTCTAAACCAGCGCGTTCACAGGATCCCACTAGAAAGCTGATTTAAAATGGACTTTAATTCATAGCAATTGAACACTAAATTCCTTCCATTTGGCCTATAAATTGATGTAAATGAGATTTAAAAATCATGTTTTATTGTGAATTATTTGTGAATATTATTTGGACACTAAGGCTATTTAAAAATGTTAATCATTTATTAAGAAATGGATAAATGTTTAGATCTACTAATTGAAGTTTGAAATTAGCTACAATTGGGTAACTAACTAATTATATGCTTTAATTTCAGGTCATCCAAGTAAGATTATTTTATATTTGTTTCAGAATGGTTCAATCTATGATAACTGAAAATTTCATTCAGTTCTCTTAATTTTTAAGAACGTTATGGGCTTTTGACTGTCCACGATCACAGCTTTTTTGTTATGTCCATAGAAAATCAATAGGGAACAAGATGCTAATTTCCGAGTATGAAAATGGCCATAACTTTTTTATTACTTGAGATATGAAAGTGAATTAGGTGTCAAATTAAACTTCTTTTTATCCTTTATATGATGGGATAAATTGCAGACTTGATTTTTTAAATCTCAAAATTTTGTAACATTGCTACATCAATGAAAAGATAAATATTCTCTTTTCACAAAATTTATTTTTTTTAAATAATTGAACCTGGTGGTTTTAACTTTGCTTAAGTGTTACCTTTATAACTTTGAAAATGTTAGTCATTTTTTTCAACCAGTTTTAAATGTCTCTGATCATTAAAGATGTTTGGTGCAGGGCTGAGATCTTAATTGGCCCATTAGAGAACTGAACCTTTTTAGTTATTTTGTTACTCTATGACAAATTGTCTACAACATTGTCTCAAGTGTGAGTCTTCTGCTTAAGCATGTATTCTATGAAATTAGTAATTGATCCATTATCTGAAAAGCTCCACTCAGCACAATACTGTCATGGAAGAGCAACTGACCAGGGAGAGATGTCGGCAACCTTCCCGTGGTCTCTCCGGTTAATCCAGTTAGTCTTCTCTCATGGAATACTTCATGGAGACAGATGCCGATAACACAAAACCAAACCAAAGATAGGACAAAGACTGAGTGTCGCAGCCCTGAGCCAAGCTTCGCGCTTTTTTCAGAGCGGGTGGCAGTTGCCGTCAATGGTAAGGATGTTGGGATACTACAGCTGAATGTCGAAGGTCTCACCAGTGCTAAGATATCCATTATTGAGCAGCCAGTAAAGGCCAACAAAACGACTGTCATATTCCTGCAGGAGACACACTATGAAACAGTGTAGAAACTCGCAATTCCTGAATTCACACTAGCTACTTTCACACCAAGTAGTAAATATGGTCTGGCCACTTTCATCAGAGATGACACGGATTGGGCTATAGAAGGGCAGTCTGCAGAAGACTCAGATCTGGAATGACTAGCAGTGAAGGTCCAGGACGTCACCATCATCAATGTGTACAAGCCTCCTCCAGTCCGCCTGGCCACAACACCCATACCAGTGTTCACCCCTCCCTGTGTATACTCAGGTGATTTCAACTGCCACCACCCCGAATGGGGCTACTCAAGATGTAATAGTGATGGAAATGGCCTCATAGATTGGGCATCTGCCAATGACCTCACGCTTCTGTATGATCCAAAGGAGCCAAACAGCTTCCATTCAGCCGCTGGAACACTGGTACAAACCCAGACCTAGCCTTTGCCAGTAACACAAAGAACCATCAGCCACCAACGCGCCGGGTTCTGGAGAAGTTCCCACGGTCACAACACCGACCATCACTCATCACCACAACACCACTGGTTGCACCAACATCGAGCAAACATGTGAAGCGGTGGAACTTTCGCAAGGCCGACTGGGACAAGTTCCAACAACTTACCAATGCAGCCGCCTCGGGCCTTCCTCCCCCAGACAGTTCCAACCTGGACTCTTCCTACCAAGCCTATCAGTGCAGGCAAGAAAACCATCCCACGTGGCTACCAGAGGGATTACATTCCATGTTGGGATGATCAGTGTCAACAGGTATACGAAGATCATACTGCTGCTGGCACCAAAGAGGATTCTGAAACTACTGTCACTACATTGCTCACACGCTTGGATGAGAAACGACAAGAACGCTGGATTGAGACGGTTGAATTGATCGACTTCACCCACTCGAGCCATAAAGCATGGCACACAGTCAACCGCCTGACCGGCAGAGCTACATCCAAACCCGGCAAATGCACAGTGATCGCCAACGCAATTGCATCTCGACTAGTCAAGAATGGTCGATTCACAAACTCTGACCGTGATTTCTCGTGTGAAGTGAGCAAAGAAGTGGCCGAGTCATGGAAAACTGACAGAGTGGATACGGACCTAACAATGGCTTTCGCCTCCGAGGAAATGGCCACAGCACTCAAGCAGGAAAGGCCCCCGGATCTGACAGCATACACCCGTAGTTTCTACTACATTCTGGCGACGCTGCTACCAACTGGATCTGACAGTACCTGTCGACCTCCATGGAGAAGTACAACATACCAAAAACCAGGCGTTGTGCTCTCCCGAAGCCGAACAAGCCAAAGGATGATCCTAAAAGCTACCGGCTCATCTTGCTCCTCTCGTCCCATACAAACTCCTTGAGAGGCTGATCCACGGGCGTCTCAACCCCATCATAGACCCTCAATTACCCCACGAGTAGGCTGATTTCCGCCAAGGTCGATCTACTGTGGACCAGGTAACCCTCCTCTTCCAAGACATCGAGGACTGCTTTAAGGAAAATGAGAAGGCAGGAGCTGTTCTTATAGATCTGACACCGTGTGGCACTGGGGACTAACTGCAAAGCTACTTCGGGTGCTGCCAGACAGGGCATGGTACGCTACACATGGAGCTAATATCAAACCGCAGCTTTGTGCTTAAGACCAGTGATGGACAGCAGAGTAGGCTACGTAGAGTGAAGAATGGCGTCCCACAGGGATCCGTCTTGGCTCCACTGCTTTTCAACGTGTACATCTATGACCTCCCAGAGACCATCGCTGGAAAATATGGGTATGCTGACGTAGCCATCCTGATGAGACACAAAGAGTGGAAGACAATCGAAAGCTCCTTGAGTCAAGACATGGGGACTTTGGCAGTATACCTATGACAGTGGCGCTTAACACCCAATTACAGCGTGACTGCAAAAGACTGCGGCCTCACCCCTTCCATGCTGCACAACATCATTTCTCCATCATCAATAATAAAAATAGAGGAGGTGGAGAGGCTGTTCAGAAGACAGAAAAGCTGGAAATCTCCAGCACCGGACAATGTTTCCCCTCAACTCTCAAGCTCAGTGCCGAACACCTGGCACCAATCTACACGGACATTTTCAACCAGCTCCTGCAAACCTGTACTGTCCCTGCCTGCATTAAAGTCTCCACTAATGTCCCCGTACCCAAAAAGGCAAGGATTACTTGTCTTAATGACTACTGGCCTGTCGCACTGACCTCTGTAATCAGGAAGACCCTTGAAAGGCTTGTGCTGGCCAAGCTGAAAAATATCACGAACCTCCTGCTGGACCCCATACAGTTTGCATTTCAGGCCAATAGATCTGTGGATGACACAGTCAACCTGGGCCTGCACTTCATCCTCCAGTACCTAGACCGCCGGGGGGGGGGGGAAGGGGGGGTGGGGAGGCATCATCAACTTCACAGTCAAAAAGGCACAACAGAGGATGTACTTCCTGTGGCAGCTCAGGAAGCACAATCTGCCACAGGCAATGATGGTCCAATTCTATGCAGCCATCGTAGAGTCTGTCCTCACCTTCTCCATCATGATGTAGTTTGGCTCAGCCACCAAGCACGACATCCAGAGGCTGCAGCAAATCGTCTGATCAGCTGAGAAGGTTATCGGCTGCAACCTTCCCTCTAGTGATGAACTGTACACTGCAAGGGTCAGGAAGAGAGTGGGTAAGATCATCTCTGAACCCTCTCACCCTGACCACAAATTATTTGAATCACTTCCCTCTGGAAGGCGACTCCGGAATGTCAAAGCTGCCACAGCCAGACATAAAAACAGCTTTATTCCATGACTAGTAGCTCTACCCAATAACCAAAAATCTGTAGCCTCCTTTTGCTCTGGTATTTTATTTAATTCACATGTTTAATTGATAATGTTTTATTATTAATGTTTCATGTTTTATGTGTCATTCCTAACTGTCACTGTATGTCATGTCACTTGCGGTTGGAACACCAAGGCAAATTCCATGTATGTGAATACTTGACCAATAAACATTCATTTATTCATAAGATCCCCTCTCCATCCTTCTAAATTCCAGTGTAAACAAGCCCAGTTGCTCCATTCTTTCAACATACGACTGTCCTGCCATACCGGGAAGTAATCTTGTGAACCTATGCTGCACTCCTTCAATAGCAAGAATGTCTTTCCTCAAATTTGGAGACCAAAACTGCTCACAATACTCCAGGTGTTGTCTCACTAAGGCCCTGTACAACTGCAAAAGGACCTCTTTGTTCCTATACTCAAATCCTCTTGTTATGAAGGCCAGTGTGCCATTAGCATCACACTTTTAACAAGATTTTCAGCTATCTAAATGTTCATATTTTACTGGTCTCTAAGTTCTTAGAGTTGTTAAAAATCAGCAGTGTTCAACATTTAACTTCAGTGAAGTGTTGGTGTTGCCAATATTTATGAATACACAAGAATAAGATTCTGCACAAAAAGCAGAGCATCAAACATCTACCTGGTGATCCTGAAAATGTGCTGCTCCATTCCTGTTCAGTCTGCTCATGTATCTGTGATGCCTTAATTGATAGCTGCT
Organism: Leucoraja erinaceus; assembly: GCF_028641065.1. NCBI lineage: Eukaryota > Metazoa > Chordata > Chondrichthyes > Rajiformes > Rajidae > Leucoraja > Leucoraja erinaceus. The sequence continues at coordinate 102,305,959 of NC_073379.1, forward strand.
CAGAAGTGTTGCTATTGATTTCCAATGGTGGTGCAATGAGTGAGGAACCTAGTGTTAAAAGTATATATTTTTTAATTACATAAAACTAATTTAATTCCGTAATGATTCTTCAGATATTTGTTCATCCCATTTTCAGATAACAGGGTGGAGGGCAATTAAACTGAAGTCATATACATCCTCCTCCGTGTTCCAATCACAAGTTGTTATTTTGAGCAGCATGGGATGCCGACATAAAAGATGTGGGATCACTCATGGAAAATTCAAGTTAGTTTAAAAAAAGAGCATTGGTCTGGTGACAGCCAGAAATTTCTCCCATACAACTCAAGATGCAACATCCTGCTACTGAAATATTTGAAACTGCCCACCAGGGACTATTGAATTTTTGCAAGACTTTAATAGAATTAATTTACAAAGATTTTTAATAGTTAGGTGAGTCTTCAAATCCACAGAATCTTGGTTGCTCTACTGCTTAGGAACTTCTTTTGAAATAGGACTGGAAGTGTGCATATGTGCATACAGATCAACATGCTCTAGCCCACCTGAGCCCATAACCCTGTAAACATATCTTATTCATGTACCTATGCTATTGTCTCTTACCTGCCAATTCACATGGACATCTTCAACCCACCCACTGCTCGACTTCCATCTAGACGAACAATTTGGAAGAACCCACCACCAGTTGATTTCACCATCCAATCAGCTTGGAAAAAGGAATGGGAGTCCAAGGACGTCCCAAATAAACATCTTGTGTCAGACCCCACCCTACCGGTCCCTGGCACCAATCTCCCAAAGAAGCAGTGGACGACGCTGAATAGATTCAGGACTGGACATGGCCCCTGCTTGGCCAGCCTTCACAAATGGGGCAGCAGTCCAACCCCACGGTGTGCTTGTGGAGAGCAGTAAACAATGCAACACATCATTGAAGCATGCCCTCAACAAAGACTCAAAGGAGGACTTGTCACCCATCATACAGCAAATCAAGAGGCAACTGCTTGGCTAAAGGACTTTGCATTCGCTAAATAAATAAAATTGTCTCTTAAATATTATGATAATACCTGCATCAACTACCTCCTCCTACAGCTGCTCCATATACCCTCCATCCTTTGTATAAAATAGTTACCCTTCAGGTTCATATTAAATCTTTCCCCCCTCACCTTAAACCTATGTCCTCTTGTTCTTGATTCCCTTACTCTGAGTAAAAGTGTGCATTTGCCCGATATATTCCTCTCATGATTTTGTACATCTCTATAAGATCACCCCTCATCCTTCTGTGTTCCAAGCCTTGTCCAAGCCTACTCAACCTCTCTTTATAGCTCAACCATCGAATCCTAGCAACATCTTCATAAATCTTCATTGCACCCTTTCCAGCTTGACACCATCTTTCCTATAACTTGATGCCCAGAACTGAACACAATTCTCAAATGTGGCCTCACCAATACAACTGTATTACTCATCCCAACTTCTATACTCAATACTCAGTCTGATGAAGGCCAATGCCGAACGTCTTCTTGACCCCCCCCATTTACCTGTGATGCTACTTCCAAGGTATTATGTGCATGCACTCCTAGATCACTCAGCTTTACAACACTCCTCTCCAGAGCCCCACCCTCCACTGTTTAGGTCCTTCCCCTGTTAGACTGCCCAAAATGCATTGTCTCGCACTTCTCTGTATTAAATTTGATCAATCATTCCTCAGCCCACCTGCCCAATCAATCATGATCCTGCTGCAGGATCATCCATCTTCTCTATCTACAATACCTCACAGATGGGGGTATGTTTGACTGGTACAGACATAAATGCATACGTTTCTTTCATTTTAATTTATGATAACAACTGATTTCTTACTTCTGACCTCAAAATGAGCAAATAGCAGGGGAAAATCTGATGAAACTCTTTTCTAGTTGTTTGCCTTCTGGATTTAATGTTCAGCGAAGCCTTTAAATTGACATCTCAGAATCCTAACCAAAGCAAAAAGGAGCAGTTTAAGTATGACACTGACGTATGTAATTAAAAAAAGCTTAATGCCTACTTTAGATTCTGTTACAATTTAGCATCATTGGTTTGCCTAAGGCAGCCAATGCCAGCTTTGATGTTTGGAAGATTGTTATAATCAAAAATCTGTTTTATTTTCAAGATACATTTTGTGTGGACCATGCTGCTTTAGAATGTTCCCACTGTTTTATTTGTAGTTCTGGATTAAGATCAGTGCTTTAGCTAATTGATGTTGATAATAGGACAATCCCATGTTAAAAGTATCGCCTTCATTTCTAATAATAGCTTAAATTAGTACTGTATTGTTCAATTCCTGTCACTATTAATGTTGAAGTTATGTCTGGAGCATTTTGTTTTAATTTGTCTTTAAATTTGACAATGTCATCCGATGTCCTGGCTTGTAAGAATTCCTGTATTGATATTTACTTAGTATTAATAAGAATTCTTAATTCCAGAGCATTTCTGGTTTAGATTTTGTCCACACACATTCAGCTATTCCTTCAAATACATCATGCATGTGTTATTTTTAAATACTTAAAAAAAATTTGAATGTAGCTGAGGTTTGGAGGCAGGGGTGGGAAACTAAAACACTTTTTGACATCTCACTGCCAAACACATCCAGAATGCAAGAATTTCTAGGCTATTATTTTTTTATCTGTTTAAGTCAAAAAATAAAAATATTACTGCAACTTCTTTATGAATAAATTGAGTTCTGACAGTGAGATTCTGGGAATTTTTTTTACAAGGAAATCCACATGGATTGCAGCATGCCTGAAAATGAGAAATGCAATAATATTTCAATTGCATGTTTTCGGTCAATTTCCTGGCCACAAAAGTGAATGGATAACTGGATTTCAAATGGTAAGACCGACATTGAAAATGCCACGTGTATGTAGAAGAGCATTGGAATGTTAATGAGGAGAAGGCTGGAGGTTGACATGTGAGTGGTTAATCTGATTTGTTCCAAAACTGTTTGTTGGTGTGAGAAGGGAAATAGATTGTGGATGCAAGAGGAGACCATGTGTTGGGGTAAATTGATACTTAAGGCTGAATTGCTGATTAACAAAGTGGATTAAATCGTGTACAAATGTTAATAATAAGTTTTGAGGTTGATTACTGATAGAGTGGTAATGCAGGTTTCATCTTATGTATTATTTGGGCTGATTTAAAAAGGAGAATAATGAATATAATAGTTATTTTTGCTAACATTGCCAAGCTAAATAGGATTGTTAGCTGTGAAAATTATTTAATTAGTTATGTTTTAAGGTGAATCTGAAGAAGGCTTCCGACCAGAAGCGTCACCTATTCCTTTTCTCCAGAGATGCTGCCTGACCCTCTTTTAAAAAAACTAGATTCTACTATCACTAATTTTATATGGGATTACAGAGCACACAGAATTCAACGAAAGCATTTGTGTAAACCTAAAGAAGTTGGGGGCTTATCATTACCTAACTTAACGTATTACTACTGGGCAGTGCATATTAAGAACATAATGTACTGGTTGGATCGTTCCACTCACCAGCCGGAGTGGATAAGAATGGAGAAAGAGGAGTGTTTCCCGTACGATATAGGAACGATCATGTTCTCACCGATAAAATTGAATAGTATAATATATAAGAAGAACCCAATTATTCACAATACAATAAGAATTTGGAAAAAAATAAAATTATCCTTGAAATTAAATAATCTATCAGTACTAACCCCACTATTGAACAACCCTGCATTCAAACCATCTCTTATCGATAAAACATATAAACAATGGGATAGACTGGGGATTAGGAAAGTAGGAGATATGTATGAATTGGGCAAATTGTTATCATTTCAACAATTACAATTGAAATTAAAATTTAAACTGAAGGATAAATAGGATTGTTAGCTGTGAAAATTATTTAATTAGTTATGTTTTAAGATGAATCTGAAGAAGGGTTCCGACCAGAAGCGTCACTTCCTTTTCTCCAGAGATGCTGCCTGACCCTCTGAGTTACTCCAGCATTTTGTGTTTATCTTCGGTAAAAAACAGCATCTGCAGTTTCTTCCTACACAATTAGCTATGTTATTGGGCAAGAGGTAGAAAATGGTGTATAACATGTTGCAGTTTGAATTTTTCCACACAGAATAAAAGAAAGAGAGATTAATAAATTCTAGGATTTGTGGCCTCTGTACACATAGTTAATGTGGTTTTACAGAAAACAATTAGGGGTAAATGATAACTCAGCGTTTACGTATGGAAGTTGAAAAATAGGGACCCAGAGATGCCTTTGTACAGCACAAGGCATCATGTTGATGCAGCTAGTAGAGCAGCTGCTTTACAGTGCCGAGGACCTGTGTTCGATCCTGACCTCGGGTGTTGTCTGTGTGTGGAATTTGCATATTCTACTAGTGACAGTGTGGATTTCCACCTGGTGTTCAGTGATGGTAATCAGCATACAATATGATATTTAGGTGATTTTTATTTCAACTTCATAGTGGGAAGGTGGGACCTGTACAGAAAGGATGGGTTGCACTTGAACCCGAGGGGGACCAATATCCTGGCGGGGAAATTTGCAAAGGCTACTGGGGAGACTTTAAACTAGAATGGTTGGGGCGAGGGACTCAAATAGAGAAAGCTAGTAGACAGAATGGGAGGCAGGAAGCAGAAAAGGGAAGCACTCGGGCACAAGAGGAGAAAGAAAAAAAAGGAAATAATCAGAGAATAAGAGGCGGAGGGTTTCTTAAATGTGCATATTTTAATGCTAGGATCATTGTAAGAAAGGTGGATGAGCTTAGAGTCTGGATAGACACCTGGAAGTATGATGTTGTGGCGATCAGTGAAACATGGTTGCAGGAGGGCTGTGATTGGAAACTAAATATTCCCGGATTTCATTGCTTCAGGTGTGATAGAATTGGAGGGGCAAGAGATGGAGGTGTTGCATTACTAGTCAGGGAAGATATTACAGCAGTGCTTTGGCAGGATAGATTGGAGGGCTCATCTAGGGAGGCTATTTGGGTGGAACTGAGAAGTGGGAAAGGGGTAGCAACACTTATAGGTGTGTATTATAGACCGCCAAATGGGGATCGAGAATTGGAAGAGCAAATATGTAAGGAGATAGCAGATATTAGTAGTAAGCACAAAGTAGTGATTGTGGGAGATTTCAACTTTCTACACATAGACTGGGAAACACATTCGGTAAATGGGCTGGATGGTTTGGAGTTTGTAAAATGTGTGCAGGATAGTTTTTTGCAGCAATACATAGAGGTACCTACTAGAGGAGGGGCAGTGTTGGACCTCCTGTTAGGAAATGAGACGGGACAGGTGGCGGAGGTATGCGTTGGGGAGCACTTCGGGTCCAGTGATCACAATACCATTAGATTCAATATAATTATGGATAGGGTCAGAACTGGACCTAGGGTTGAGATTTTTGATTGGAGAAAGGCTAACTTTGATGAGATGCGAAATGATTTAAAAGGAGTGAACTGGGACATTTTGTTTTATGGGAAAGATGTAGAAGAGAAATGGAGGACATTTAAAGGGGAAATTTTAAGAGTACAGAATCTTTATGTTCCTGTTCGGTTGAAAGGAAACAGTAAAAAGTGGAAAGAGCCCTGGTTTTCAAGGGAAATTGGACATCTTGTTTGGAAAAAGAGGGAGATCTACAATAATTATAGGCAGCATGAAGTAAATGAGGTGCTTGAGGAGTATAAGGAATGTAAAAAGAATCTTAAGAAAGAAATTAGAAAAGCTAAAAGAAGACATGAGGTTGCTTTGGCAAGTAAGGTGAAAGTAAATCCAAAGGGTTTCTACAGCTATATTAATAGCAAAAGGATAACAAGGGATAAAATTGGTCCATTGGAGAGACAGAGTGGACAGCTATCTGCAGAGCCAAAAGAGATGGGGGAGACATTGAACAATTTCTTTTCGTCGGTATTCACCAAGGAGAAGGATATTGAATTATGTGAGGTAATGGAAACTAGTAGAGTAGCTATGGATACTGTGAGTTTCAAAGTAAAAGAAGTACTGACACTTTTGAAAAATATAAAAGTGGATAAGTCTCCAGGTCCTGACAGGATATTCCCTAGGACATTGAGGGAAGTTAGTGTAGAAATAGCCGGGGCTATGACAGAAATATTTCAAATGTCATTAGAAATGGGAATAGTCCCCGAGGATTGGCGTACTGCGCATGTTGTTCCATTGTTTAAAAAGGGTTCTAAGAGTAAACCTAGCAATTATAGGCCTGTTAGTTTGACTTCAGTGGTGGGCAAATTAATGGAAAAGATACTTAGAGATAATATATATAAGCATCTGGATAAACAGGGTCTGATTAGGAACAGTCAGCATGGATTTGTGCCTGGAAGGTCATGTTTGACTAATCTTCTTGATTTTTTTGAAGAGGTTACTAGGGAAATTGACGAGGGTAAAGCAGTGGACATTGTCTATATGGACTTTAGTAAGGCCTTTGACAAGGTTCCTCATGGAAGGTTGGTTAAGAAGGTTCAACTGTTGGGTATAAATGCAGGAGTAGCAAGATGGATTCAACAGTGGCTGAATGGGAGAAGCCAGAAGGTAATGGTGGATGGTTGTTTGTCGGGTTGGAGGCAGGTGACTAGTGGGGTGCCACAGGGATCTGTGTTGGGTCCTTTGTTGTTTGTCATGTACATCAATGATCTGGATGAAGGGGTGGTAAATTGGATTAGTAAGTATGCAGATGATACCAAGATAGGGGGTGTTGTGGATAATGAAGAGGATTTCCAAAGTCTACAGAGTGATTTAGGCCATTTGGAAGAATGGGCTGAAAGATGGCAGATGGAGTTTAATGCTGATAAATGTGAGGTGATACACCTTGGCAGAACAAATCAAAATAGGACGTACATGGCAAATGGTAGGGAATTGAAGAATACAGTTGAACAGAGGGATCTGGGAATAACCGTGCATAGTTCCTTGAAGGTGGAATCTCATATAGATAGATAGGGTTGTAAAGAAAGCTTTTGGTATGCTAGCCTTTATAAATCAGAGCATTGAGTATAGAAGCTGGGATGTAATGTTAAAATTGTACAAGGCATTGGTGAGACCAAATCTGGAGTATGGTGTACAATTTTGGTTGCCCAATTATAGGAAGGATGTCAACAAAATAGAGAGAGTACAGAGGAGATTTACTAGAATGTTGCCTGGGTTTCAACAACTATGTTACAGAGATAGGTTGAATAAGTTAGGTCTTTATTCTCTGGAGCGCAGAAGGTTAAGGGGGGACTTGATAGAGGTCTTTAAAATGATGAGAGGGATAGACAGAGTTGATGTGGACAAGCTTTTCCCTTTGAGAATAGGGAAGATTCAAACAAGAGGACATGACTTCAGAATTAAGGGACAGAAGTTTAGGGGTAACATGAGGGGAAACTTCTTTACTCAGAGAGTGGTAGCGATGTGGAATGAGCATCCAGTGGAAGTGGTGGCGGCAGGTTCGTTGGTATCATTTAAAAATAAATTGGATAGGCATATGGATGAGAAGGGAATGGAGGGTTATGGTATGAGTGCAGGCAGGTAGGACTAAGGGAAAAAAGTTGTTCGGCACGGACTAGTAGGGCCGAGATGGCCTGTTTCCGTGCTGTAATTGTTATATGGTTATATAGTTATACATATTGATTTGTATGCAGTATTAACAAAGTATATTCAAGCAGATCTTAACAAGAGAGTTAAGGCATGCCATAATTTTAATATTTGGAGTTATCTGGGCTTGTGCCAGGGTGTTCTGTGGCAAAGTAGTGTCAATCTTCCTTAAGGAATGTTTCTGCATTTTTTCTCCCATCTTGGTTGATTGCTTTGGGTGTTGTACACAGTGCTATTTGTAATATGGCACGTTGCCTAGAACAAGCTGGAGATTTCTACAACCCTTCTACAAAGTGTAAACAAACACACATTGAAGGATTTCTCGATGGAGATGTTACTGCATGCATATATAGCTTTGGTGAGCCCACACTTGGAGCATTGTGTACTACTTTGTGAATAGTTATGTAGAATGGCTTTATATTCTTATGGGCTTGGAAGAATTAGGTAATTTCATTAACTCAAAATTGATACTCAGCAGCGAAGCAACAATATCACTGATGTTGAAAGGAAATCCGCACAATAATCTGGGGTCCTTGTTTAGTGGTCTTTACTCTGTTGTACAAATAATTTATTCATTTATTCTTCTTTAGCATTGGATTGTTTTGTACTAATGATGCTTCTCACATAACACTTCTCAATCCATTGTGAAGATCTAACTTTCATGAGTTCATTCCACTGCCACCAAACATAACATGAATTTATTCCACTTATTATCACTGTCATTTCTGCATCAGCACTTGTTCCCCTCCCTATCCCAGACTGTGATGTAGTAAGATGGATTCAATGGGCGCTGTCAGCCATCAGTTCAAGTAGATTGCAGGCCTCCTGGATTTGTGATGTGATCAAGTTTTCTGAGGAGCCAATCTCACAGACAACATACAGAATTCTAGACTTGTAGAGATGTACAGAATCACTGACAGTAACTTTTGAATTTCCATTTTGGTACTGTCAGTTGCTGTCCATTTCATGGTTATGATATTGGCATTGTTGATATTTTGCTATTATTACTACAGCAGAAGTGAACTATTAAACCATACAACTTATAGGAGGTTTGACAACATAGACACCATGAGGCTATTTCCGTTTTTTTGGATAGCCTGGTCTCATGATAATCAGCAATCATAAAAGACTTGGATGGGGTGAAATGTCTTTATTTGGAGCCTAAGGAAAAATTGAATTCTTTATCCCTGGAAACTGTGGATTGATGAGTATATCCATGAATATGGTAGATATTTGGGCATAAATGGAATTAAAGATCATGTAAAAAAAAGTGGTAGTGCAGTTATTGCAGAAGTTCAACAAAGATCTAATTTAAGGGTAGTGATTTTGAAGGAATGTACGATGTATTCTTGCTCATCTTTCTTTTCACTTTTGTGAATTATTTATTACATTCCGTTCATCTTATTTTTTTAATGCCAAGTTTGAATTGTGGCTGCAAAAATTCATTAACTTGATAACTTTATGAAGGAATCAGGCACTTTGAATATTTAATCTTTGAGACTATCAATGGATATTAATTTAATGCCTCTGGTTCTGATTAAGAAAGAACAGAGAAAATGGGAAACTACTGACTATTAACCTAATGTCAGTAATATTGAAAACACTAGGATTGTAATGAAGGATGTAATTGGTATTGGTTTATTATTGTCCTGTGAAATGAGATACAATGAAAAACTTTGTTTTACATACAATCGAGTTTAGTTTAGAATAGTAAGATTAAACGAGAACTTACCAGTTTGAAGTTTGATCTTTATTTTATGAGGAGTTACGGAGGGACTACGTGAAGAAGGTCGTCCAGGCGCACGCGCGTCAAACTTCAAAACAGCGGTGTGAAATCACAGGTGATATATTCCGAAGCATAATAGTAAGCTACGTGATACAAACTTAACTTACCTTTGATCTTTACTACGGTGGGAGCGGAGGGCACGTAGTCCCTCGACGTAACTGCTCATAAAATAAAGATTTTCGCTTCCTGGGAATCCATATTGAGGAGGACCTGACGTGGAGCGTGAACACCACTGCGCTGCTGAAAAAGGTCCAGCAGAGACTGCACTTCCTGAGGGTGCTCAGGAAGAATAACATCACTCAGAGACTGCTGCTGTCCTTTTATCGGTGCTCCATTGAGAGCATACTAACATACTGTGTATGCGTGTGGTACACCAGCTGCACAGCGGCTCAGAGGAAAGCGCTCCAGAGGGCCATTGACAACGCCCAGAGGATTGTCGGCTGCCCTCTCCTTACCTTGGAGGACTTACACAGTTCCCGCTGCACCAAAAAATCCCAGAGTATCATAAAGGACATTTCCCACCCCGGACACTCCCTGTTTGAACTGTTGCCGTCAGGCAGACGGTACAGATCTACAAGGACAAGGACGAACAGACTAAAAAACAGTTTTTACCCCACTGCTATAAAAGCACTAAATGTAGCCGCCAAGGAACGCAGGGGCGAGACACACTAAGGGACTGTGGTACACTGTGAAATCGACAGAAGGATGGAGGGTGTTTATGCGTGCTATTTTCGTGATATTTATTTTAGTTGTTTATCTTTTAATATTTTACCTTGTATGTATCGTTAGCTTTTAGAAATGTTTGAATGGTGCACTGACTGGCTGACATTTTTAAATTTCGTTGTACATGGTTCATGTTACAATGACAATAAAGAAACTATTCTATTCTATTCTCTAAGATAAAACTTCAAACTGGTAAGTTCTCGTTTAATCTTACTACTTTTACTTCGGAGTCACGTGAGTGACTACGTGAAGATTTTAAAGCTTCTGTGATTTCAGGCCGTAGATTGGGTTCCGGCGTATCACTGCATTTTGCTTGACCCTATGAGTGAAAACAGTCAATAACATGCAAACCATCATACTTGTTTAATTAATTAATGGTTTATTTTATGATAAATATTGTGTCCCAATTTAATCATTAGGGACATTTAATACTGAATTCAAAACAGCACCACCAAATACACCAGGGTCTGCAATTTCTTTGTGGTAATACTTGTGAAACATCCTTTCATTTGCCTATCCTGCGGCCACGAGGATATGGTCTATTGGAACGTCCAAATCCTTGGCCGCTGATGTTGTCGCCGCCCTGGTGGAATGAGATTTAAATTTGTCAGTATCAATTCCTGCATCCAATAGCATCTTCTTCAGCCATCTTGAAATTGTTTGTGTTGTCACTTTTTTGTGTGGCTTTTTATGGCTGAGGAATAATGCAGATTCTACACCTCTCAGATGTTTGGTAGTCTCAATGTAGTATTTAAAATATGTAACTACACAAAGTCTTTGATCTGAAGGATATGCTGAAAAACCAATTTACACCTCGAGACTCCTGGTCTGCTCTGTTTTAGCAGGTCATAGACATAGAATGTAATTTCCTCTGTTTTCATTCCCATTCTGTCTATCCTTAACGTGTAATGTTTGTACTCTTTGGGCTGAGACTAAAGCCATTAACATGATTACTTTCATTGTAATTTTGTCTAACGACAAATTTGAGATAAGTAGTGATAGTACATCCCTCACATTCCAGATTTCCGTATATCTTGGTCTGGGAGGTTTAGCATTAAAGATGCCCTTCATGTATCTACAAATCAAAGGGCGTGATCCTAGAACTTGACGTTCCGATGGTCTCGATAAGTATGCCGACAAAGCTTGCTGTGTTGATCGCACTATAGCTTAAATTATCATCAAAATGTAATTTTGACAAAAATTCTACAACATATAACCATATAACCATATAACAATTACAGCACGGAAACAGGCCATCTCGGCCCTACAAGTCCGTGCCGAACAATTTTTTTTCCCCTTAGTCCCACCTGCCTGCCTGAAGTGCCTGCACTTCAGCGTGGTAAGAAATATTTTGTGTTGAACAAAACTGTTCCCATTTCTTAATGTAAGAAATGTACTGCTTCTGGGTACTATCCCTCCATGATCCTGTAATTACATCCATAGAGCGATCTGATAGTCTTCTTCCAACATATGGTCTTTTTAGAATCTGCAAATCAATAAATCAATACGATCATGTAAAGGATGAAATTCACCAGTTACAGGGTGCACAAGTAGGTTTTCTTGTCTAAAGACATGCATAATGGGTTCAGTCACCATTTTTAACTAATGGATACCATGTTTGTGTGGGCCAATCTGGAACCACCAACAATCCTGAAGCATAATCTTGTTTGATCTTCTGTAGACCTACTGATCAGAAAAAGGGAGGAAATGCATACAAAAACATTCCACCCCAATTTAACGTAAATGCATCTACCCCTGTTGCACCTGGATCTGGTTCCCACGAAACATATTGAGGTAACTGGTGATTCAATCTGGATGCAAACAAGTCAATTTCTGGTTTCCCAAATTTTTTCACATTTTTGTGGAAAATGTCACGATTTAACATCCATTCTGTTTTGTCATTGAAATTACTTGACCTAGTATCTGCAATTATGTTGAATTTACCTCGTAGGTAAATTGCAGAAAGCCAAATATCTTTCTCAATGCACCAGTGCCAAATCATGTTTGCCAATCGGTCACATGCTTCTGACTTGATTCCACCCATGTGATTGACATATGCCACTGCCATAGTGTTGTCAATCTGAACATGCAAATTTTGTACCTTTCGCAAAGGGCTTTCAACCTATGCAATACACTTAGTAATTAATGCCATGTGTCTCGAGCAAAGGTTCTTCCTCTGCATTCCATCTACATCCACAGCTTGAGATGGCATCCGCAGCTCCCCATCCCAGTGCACTTGCATCTGTTTGTAAAATGGTAGCTGGTGATTCAATCAGAATTTTCCTGTAAGAACAATCCACATTTTTAATCCACCATTTTATATCCTCAATTGCTGTGTTAGGTAGTTGCATTGGTCTATCGAAATGCCCAGCATGTCTTTTCAATGCTGATATCTTTGCTCTCTGCAGCTGTTGATAATGCAGTGGTCCAAGCTGAACAGCTGGAAATGAAGCAATTAATTTCCCAAGTAGACTTCCTACTTTCCTGATTGATGGTTGTTTGCCTGCAACCTCAATAAATTGCAGCTTTTTGTCCTTGGGTAAGCTTACTTCATGTACTCTGAATTCATAGTGAACCCCAAGTAATCAATTATTTTGTTGGGTGTCAGTCTGGATTTCTCTGGGTGAATCACAAAGCCCAGTTTTTGAAATGTAAGTTTTACTTTTAAAACTGAGGCTGTTGCCATGGTTTCAGTGTCTCCCACAATTAAAATGTCATCCAAATAAGCCATTATCAAATGGCCTTGAGCTCTTAATAATGCTAAGATTGGTTTCAGCAGTTTTGTAAACAATCTAGGGGCTGAAGTTAAAGCAATGGGCAATGCTTTGAATTGCCACAATTGACTCATCCAGACAAATTTCAAATATCTACGATCTTTAACATGCACGGCCTCAGAGTAATATGCATCTTGGAGTTCTATGCTTGCCATATAGCATTCTGTTGAAATTAATTGCAAAATTAGTAAAGGTCTCCATTTTGAAACGTTTATACTGTACAAAAGGGTTGAGACTTGTGAGGTCCAAAATAATCCTACTACCCCCATCCTTTTTTGGTCTAGAGAAAATACTAGATATAAACTGATGGTTTTGATAAGTTGTTTTCTCTATTACCCCTTTTTTACTCAAAATATAAATTTCTATTTGAATTATTCTAATCTCTTCTTTAGAGAAAGAATGTATTCGTTTTGGAGTATGTTGAGTAGGGGGATTTTCATACTGGTAAAATTCAATTCCAAACCCCATTATACTGCACAGTATATGTGCATCAGATATACTGTGCAGTATAATGGGGTTTGGAAACTTTTAATACTAGCTTCCATTCTTTTAAAAATAATTGTAACCTACCCCCAATTTGTAAGTAGGACACATCTGATATGTTTCTTTCAGAACCAGAACCACCTACCTCAGGGTTTACTGGTGTCACTTTTTGTACCTTGCCCCTTGCCGTACTGGGGAGTACTGGTTAATTTTGGCAGTACTGGTGCAGGACTCCCAAAATTAAATTTGCAGATTGAGTCAGCAGTAAGTAGGGCAAAGGCAATGCTGGCATTCATTTCGAGGACACTAGAATATAAAAGCAAGGATGTAATGCTAACCTCTCTTATCAGGTGATGTTGAGACCGCATTTGGAATATTGTGAGCAGTTGTGCTCCATGTCTGTGAAAGTTTGTGTTAGCTTTGGAGATGGTCCACAGGAAGTTAATGGGAATGATCCAGGAGATGGGGTTAATTTATGAGTAATGTTTGAATGCTCTGGGCTTCTACCCGCTGGAGATTAGAAGTATGAGAAGGGTTCTCACTGAAACCTACTGGATAATGATGGTCCTCGATAGTGTGGACATGGGAATGATGTTTCCAGTAATGAGAGAGTCTAGAAACCAGAGAACTCAGAATAAAAGGGATGTAACTTCAAAATGGAGGAATTACTTTAGCTACTGGAATCTGTGGAATTCATTGCCACAGACAGCTGTGGAGGTTAAAGCCCCTGTCCCACTTAGGCAATTTTTTCAATGACTACATGCGACTAAGGCTGTCGCCACATAGTCACGGGGTGGCGCCTGTAGTCGTGAGTAGTCTCCTCAAGTTGCCTAAAGAGTCGTAACATTTTTCTGGTCGCCGCTGGATTTTGAAATGTCAAAATCTTGTCAAAACTTTTTGGTGACTGTGGGCTTGACATAGCTTGTTTTCTCCTGTGGTAGGTTGTCGCTAGGATGACGCAGGTTGTCGCCAGGTGATGTTGGTTGTCGCCGCCCGGTGCTGACTTTGGTGAATTCCATTGGCGACTACTTACGTCAACTGGCGGCAGGTACCAGCGACTGAATTGTCTTCAGTTCTCGCCGACTGGGTCGTTGCTTGTCGTAGCTTGTCGTGAGTGGACGTAGGTTGACTTTGGTTGTTGTAGGTTTCGCCTGCGTGGTCGTAGGTGGACGTCCTAATGGGTCGCCAGTTGTTGGTAGCTTGACATCGACTAGGTGGTAGGTTGTCGTACCTTGTCGTAGAGATTGTCGTAGGGAAGTGTCCAGTCACCGCTTTTTCGGCATTCAGCTACGAGTGTAACAGTCTCCGGCAGTCGCCAAAAAATTGCGTAACTGGGAAAGACCCTTAAGACAATTAATATTTTTTTTGAGATTGAGAGGTTCTTGATTAGAATAGGCATCAAAGGTTATAGGAAGAAGGCAGGAGAATGGAGTTAAGAGGGAAAAATAGATCAGCCATGATTGAATGGCGGAGTGGACGTGATGGGCTGAATGTCCTAATGCTGCTCCTATTACTAATGGTCTTAGAGTGTTGTGTGGTTTTCAAGAACCTGATGGTTGTTTGGAAGATAGTCATAAAATGCTGAAGTAACTCAGTATCTCTGGAGAGAAGGAATGGGTGACGTTTCGTGTTGAGCCTTCTACGGAAGCTATTTTTGAACCTGGTGGTCATTGTTTTCAGACATATACCATCTTCCCAATGGCAGCAGTGAAATGAGAGCATGGCCAGTTGGATATGGGTATTCGATGATAGACAAATAGTATCTTCAAGAGTCAAGAGAGGTTTATTGTCATGTGTCCCAGATAGGACAATAAAATTCTTGCTTGCTGCAGCACAACAGAATATGTAACCATAATACCAAACAGGAGATAAAAGTTAAGTGTGTCTATATACCATAGACCATATATATACACAATAAATAAACAGAGAAAGTGCAATAGGCTGTTATTGTTCAGAGTTTGTTTGACGGCATGTTTAATAGCCTGATGGCTGTGGGGAAGGAGCTGTTCCTGAACCTGGATGTTCCAGATTTCAAGCTCCTGTACCTTCTTCCCGATGGCAACGGAGAGATAAGTGTGTGGCCAGGATGGTGTGGGTCTTTGATGATGTTGGCAGCCTTTTTGAGGCAGCGACTGCGATAGATCCCTTACATGGTGGGGAGGTCAGATGGATTGGGCAGTGGTCACAACTTTCTGCAATCTTTTCCGCTCCTGGACGTTCACGTTACCGAACCAAGCCACGATGCAACCAGTCCGTATGCTCTCTACTGTGCACCTGTAGAAGTTCGAGAGAGTCCTCCTTGACATACCAACTCTCCGTAATCTTCTCAGGAAGTAGAGATGCTGATGTGTTTCTTTATAATTGCATCAGTGTGCTGGGACAAGGAGAGATCTTTGAAAATATGCACGCCCAGGGATTTGAAGTTCTTGACCCTTTACACCATCGACCCATTGATATAAATGGCATTGTGGGTCCCTCTCCTACCACTTCCAAAGCCCACTATCAGTTCTTTGGTTTTGCTGGTGTTGAGAGCCAGGTTATTGTGCTGGCACCATTTGGTCTATCGGTCAATCTTGCTTCTATACTCTGACTCGGCCCCATCTGTGATACGTCCCACAACAGTGGTGTCGTCGGCTAATTTGATGATGTAGTTCATACTATGTCCGGCTACGCAGTCATGAGTATAGATTGAGTACAGCAGGGGGCTGAGCACTCAGCCTTAAAGTGCTCCCGTGCTGATTGTTAACGAGGATGGCACATTTCCACCAATACGGGCAGACTGTGATCTGTGGATGAGGAAGTCGAGGATCCAATTGCAGAGGGATGCGCAGAGACCCAGATTTGAGAGCTTGGTAACCAGCTTGGAGGGGATGATGGTATTCAACGTTGAGCTGTAGTCTATGAATAACAGCCTGACATATGAGTTTTTGTTGTCCAAGTGGTCCAGAGCGGAGCGGAGAGCCAGTGAGATCGTATCCACCGTTGACCTGTTGTGGCAGTAAGGGAGCTGCAGTGGGTCGAGGTAGGAGTTGATATGCGCCATAATCAACCTCTCAAAGCACTCCATCACAACAGACATTAATGCCACTGGTCATTAGTCATTGAGGCACGTCACCTTGCTCTTCTTGGGCACCGGTATTATTGATGCCCTTTTAAAAAAGGTGGGAACCTCTGACCTCAGAAGCATTTATTACAAGAGAATGTGGATGCAGGAGTAAAAATGTCCAGTTGTAATTGAACCAATTGAAAAAATATCCAGTTGTGATTGTGGGACTACAGTTAAGTATTGTGTACACATTTGGTCTCCTTAACCACAAAACGATTCTCTTAAACAAGATTAGATTGGACAGTCTAGATGCATGAAGATTATTCCCGATGTTGGGGAAGTCCAGAACTAGGGGTCCCAGTTTAAGGATAAGAGGGAAGTCTTTTAGGACCGAGATGAGAAAATCATTTTTTACACAGAGAGTGGTGAATCTGTGGAATTCTCTGCCACAGAAGGTAGTTGAGGCCAGTTCATTGGCTATATTTAAGAGGGAGTTAGATGTGGCCCTTGTGGCTAAAGGGATCAGGGGGTATGGAGTGAAGGCAGGGATGGGATACTGAGTTGGATGATCAGCCATGATCATATTGAATGGCGGTGCAGGCTCGAAGGGCCGAATGGCCTACTCCTGCACCTATTTTCTATGTTTCTATGTTTCTATTAGGAAGATTAGGCAAACTTGGCAAGATTAGCAAGTTTCCTGATGATACATAAGTGGATGGTTTTGCAAATAGTGAAGATTGTTGTGAAAAATTGCAGCAGGATCTTGATCGATTGACCAGGTGGGCTAAGGAATGGTTGATGGAATTTAATGCAGAGAAATGTGAGGTGTTGCATTTTGGGAAATCTAACGTGGGCATGTCCCACACAGTGAACAATGGGGCTCTGGGGAGTGTTGTAGAGCAGAGGGATCTGGGAGTGATCAAGAATTCCACAGAGGGATCAAGAATTCCACAAATTCACCATCCTCTTACTAAAGAAATTCCTCCTCATCTCCTTCCTAAAGGAACGCCCTTTAATTCATAGTCTAGTCCTGGACTCTCCCACTAGTGGAAACATCCTCTCCACATCCACTCTATCCAAGCCTTTCACTGTGCCTTGTGGGTGGTAGAAAGTTAGGCGATTATTTCCTCACCTCGACATACCAAGCCTCTGACCTGCTTTGCTTTGAAGCCACAGTATACCAATATGGTTGGTCCAGCTGTAAATGTTAACCTCCAGGATGGTGGTACTGGTGGAATAACCCATGGTCGTACCATTGAATGTTAAGGTTAGGTTATAGGACCGTCCATTTTTAAGCCCATGCCCAAATGCTGCATGCAGGCATGGACTGCTTTATTTGGTGAGGAGTTGTGAATGGAAGTGAACATTGTACAATCATTAAGGGACATCTGACAATATAAGGGAAGAAAACATTCAAGATTCAAGATTCTAGATAGATTTAATTGTCACATGTGCCAGATGGCACAGTGAAATGAATTCCCATACAGCCATACAATAAAAATAAACAGGACTCAACACACTATAGAATTTAACACAAAACATCCCCACACAGCAGAATCAAAGTTTCCCACTGTGTGGGAAGGCACCAAAGTCAGTCTTCTTCCTCCGCTGTTCCCCATGGTCATGGCCTCTCCAAGGCCTCCGCTGTTGCTGCTACGGGCGGCCCGATGTCCAGGACCGCTCGCCGGGATGATACAAGTCCGACGTCGGGGCTGTGGGACATCCTCAGCGGCGTGGACACCAGAGTCGGCCCCCTCCTACCGGAGTCGGCGGCTTCCAATGTCCGCAGGCCGCGCCGGATGGAGACTGCTGCTGTAGACTCTCTACAAGGCGCCCCAGGACTCCACGATGGCGGTCAGCGCCGCCCACGTTGGAAGCTCTCCGCACCAGAGATCCACGATGTTGGAGCAACGGCCCAACGCTCCGAGCTCCAAACGGCGACCCAGGTAGGCATCGCCTGCTCCGCGGTGACTCAAGCGCTGCGCCGCAGCTGTAGCAGCCCTGGTCCGGTTCACGGTCCCCGGCAGGAAAGGCCGCTCCGATCCAGCTGGTAGGCCGTGAGGTGGGGGGGCGAGGACGCGACTCGGAGAAATAGTCGCGTCCCCGCCAGGAAGAGACTGAGAAACGGTTTCCCCCCTTACCCTGCTCCCCTCCCCCACATAGAAAAGTAAAAGTTTCCCCTTAAAACAGACTTTGGACTAACATATTGGTGAAGCAACTAAAGATTGAGCTAAACTCTGAGAAAATAATGCACTAATGTCTGGGGGCTGGTAAGATTGACCTTCAGAAACCAATTATGTTCCTCCAACCACTGAAATCTTTGATGCTCATTGACTTTAGTTTTACCAGATCTACACTTTGTCATATGGGGTTTACTAGACTGACACTTGTAATTGACCAGTTGCCTTATGTGAAAAGTTTGGACAGACTTGGAGAGGATGTTTCTTTTTACACAAGAATCCAGAATTCAAGAGAATAAGAGAATCAACAATGACAACAAACAAATATGCAATAATCAGTTGTTTTAGGTAAGCCAGACCACGAGAGTGCAAGCCAAAGTATGTGGTGCAAACTTAGTGAAAAGTTTATAGTAGCTTGCTGACTTGTGGTTATGGTTTAGCAGGGTATTTGAAGAGCCTGGTAGTTGATAAGAAAAAGCTGTTCTCAAAAAAGGAGATAAAAGTTATTATGCTCATGTACCTTCTTCCTGGTAGTAGTAGTGAGACCAAGGTGTGGTTTGTTGATGATATTAGCTACCTCCTTGAGGCAGCTCTTCCTGTAGATCCCTTCAATGGTGGGGAGATTAATATCCATGATCAGCCGGGTAATGTCCTCCGTTGAGATTTACTGCTTAAAAATTGTCTGAAATACAGGAGAGGTGCCGGAAGATTGGAAGGTGGCAAATGTTGTGCCTCTATTTAAGAAGGGTTGCAGAGAAAATGCTGCGAACTATAGGCATTCCAACATCTGTAGTTGGAAAGTTACTAGAGCGTATTCTGAGGGATAGCTTACACAGGCATTTGGATGGGCAAGGGCTGATTAGGGATAGTCAGCATGTCAGAGGTCGTGTCTCACAGATCTGATTGAGTTTTTTGATGATGTGACCTAAAAGGTTGATTAGGGCAGAGCTGTATAATGTTGTTTACATGGATTTCAGTAAGGCATTCAACAAGGTTCTGCATTGTAGGCTGCTCTGGAAGGTTAGATTGCATGGGATCCAAGGAGAGATATCTGAATGGATAACAAATTGGCTTCATGAAAGAAAGCAGAGGATTATGGCGGAAGGTTGCTTCTCAGACTGGAGGCCTGTCACTAGTGGTGTGCCTCAGTTCGATGCTGTGCCCGGTAGTGTTTGTCATCTACATCAATGATTTGGATGAGAACATTCAGGGCAAGATTAGCAAGTTTGCCGATTACAAAAGTGGGTAATTTTGCAGACAGTGAAAGTGGTTGTGAAAGATTGCAGCATGATCTTGATCGATTGGCCAGGTGGGCTGAGGATTGGTGAGAACAGTGAGATGTTGCATTTTAGGACATCTACCAAGGGCAGGACCTCCACAGTGAATGGTAGGCCTCTGGAGTGTGTTGTAGAGCAGAGGGATCAAGGAGTGCAGGTGCATGGTTCCTTGAAGGTCCAGTCGCAGGTAGATAAGGTGGTCTAAAAGACTTTTGGCACATTGGTCAGAGCATTGAGTATAGGAGATAGGGAGGTCATGTTTCAGTTGTATAAGACGTTGGTCAGACTGCATTTTGATTATTGTGTTCAGTTCTGGGCAGCATGTTATAGGAAAGATATTGTCAAGCTTGAAAGGATTCAGAGAAGATTTACGATGATGTTGCCAGGACTAGAGGGTCTGAGCTATAGGGAGAGGTTGAGTAGGCTGGGCCTCTATTCCTTGGAGTGCAGGAAGATGAGAGGTTATCTTATAAAGGTCTATAAAATCATGTGGAATAGGTCGGGCAGATGCACAGAATCTCTTGCCCAGAAGACATAGGTTAAAGGTGGATGGGTAAAGATTTAATAGGAATCTAAGGGATAACATTTTCACACAAAGGGTGGTGGGTGTATGGAACAAGTTGCCAGAGGAGGTAGTTTATGCTGGGACTATCCCAACGTTTAAGAAACAGTTAGACAGGATAGGACAAGTTGGAGGGATATGGACCAAGCGCTGGCAGGTGCGACTAGTGTAGCTGGGACATGTTGGCCGTTGTGGGCAAGTTGGGCCGAAAGGCCTGTTTCCACACTGTATCACTCTATGACTCTAAGTAATGGATCATCGACAAGATAGAGCTAGAGTCCAGTTTTTTTTACTTAGAGATTTGTAAATCTTTTGGAATTCACATCCTTAAAAAATGATAGAAGAAAATATCTGAATATTTTGACTGCAGAGTTGCAGTGAAACTGACCAAGTCAGGAGATGAATAGTTGTGGGGCAAAGAGGAATACAAATCAAGTCGGCCATGATCTTATTAAATGGTGGAGCTGGTTCGAGTGCATGTCACAAGGTCATTAGGAAAAGGGGTAGAATTAGGCCATTCGGCCCATCAAGTGTACTCCGTCATTCAATCTTGATTGATCTATCTCTCCAAACCCCATTTTTCATGTTTCTATGTAAAAATGTCCACTGATGGCCTCCACAGCCTTCTGTGGCAAAGAATTCCACAGATTCACCACTCTCTGACTAAAGAAATGTCTCCCCAGCTCCTTCCTAACAGAACGTCTCCTTCCTAAAAGAAAGAAGATAGCCACTAGGGGCGCTGCATGATGGCGGCCTCTGCCTACAGTCTGTCTGTATTTTCATCTTTTTTTTATTTTTAGTCTGTTTAAAAGTATGTATTGGAGTTTCTTTTAGTAATTTTATGTGGCAGGGTAAGGGGGGAACTGTTTCCCAGTCACTTCCTGGCGAGGACGCGACTATTCTCCGAGTTGCGTCCCCGCCCCCCCCTCCCCTCCCCCCCCCCCCCCTCCCCCCCCCCCGCGGTCCTACCAACTGGATTGGAGCGGCCTTTCCTGCCGGAGATCAGAACGGCCAGAGCTTCAGCAGCGGCGCAGCACTGGATACATCGTGGAGCGGGCGATGCCTTACCTGGATCGCCGTTTGAAGCTCCGGAGTGTTGGGCCTGCTGCTTCAACATCGCGGAGTCCTGGGATCCCTTTGCCGAGGGCCGCCCAGCTCGGCCTTTGGACTTCGGGAGCCGCGGTCTCCGGTATGAAGTGGCCGATTCGGAAGTCCAAGCAGACGTCGGAGTCCCATCATCCCGGCGAGAGGGCCTGAACATCGGGCCACCCGTAGCGGCGACTGCGGAGGGCTCGGGAGGCCCTAACCACGGATGAACAACAGAGGAGGATGACTGAACTTTCGTGCCTTCCCTCACAGTGGGAAACTTTGATTCCGCTGTGTGGGGATGTTTATGTTAAAGTCTATCGTGTGTTGTGTTCTTTTTTTATTCGTATGGCTGTATGGTGACCCCCAAATTTCACTGTACCAATTGATGCATGTGACAATAAATGTCTAAAAAAAATGTCCTTTAATTCTGAGGCTATGACCTCTAGTCCTAGCTCCCCCACTAGTGGAAGCATCCACTGCACATCCACTCTACCCAAGCCTTTCACTATACTGTATGTTTCAATAAGGTCCCCCATTATTCTTCTAAACTCCAGCGAGTACAGGTTCAGTGCCGACAAACGCTCATCGTTGGTTAACCTACGTATACCTGGGATCATTTTTATAAACCTTTTTTGGACACTCTCCAGAGCCAGTACATCCTTCCTCAGATATGGTGCCCAAAATTGCTCACATTATTCCAAATGCGGCGTTACCAGCGCCTTATAGAGCCTCAACATTACATCCCTGTTTTTGTATACAAGCCCTCTTGAAATAAATGATAGCATTGAATGCTTTCTTTACCACATATTCGACTTGCAGATTAACCTTTTTGGAATCCTGCACTATCACATCCAAATCCCTTGGCATTTCTGGATTCTCACCCCATTTAGTTTACCCCTTTATTCCTACTACCAAAATGCATGACTCCATACTTTGCTACACTACATTCCATCTGCCACTTCCCTGCCTACTCTCCCAACCTGCCCAAGTCCTTCTGCAGAGTCCCTGCTTTCTCTCCACTACCTGCCCCTCCACTTATTTTCGTATCATCCGCAAACTTTGCCACAAAGCCTTCAATATCCTCCTCCAAATCATTGATATACAACGTGAAGAGTCGCGGCCCCAGCACCGACCCTTGCGGAACTCCACCAGTCACTGGCAGCCAACCAGAAAAAGCCCCTTTTATTGCCACTTTGTCTTCTGCCATCCAGCTAACCTAACATCCATGCTAGTATCTGCCCTTTGATACCGTGGGGTCTCATCTTCCTAAGAAGCCTAACGGGTGGCACCTTATCAAAGGCTTTCTGAAAATTTAAGTAAACAACATCTACTGACTCTCCTTTGTCTGTCCATGTGGCTTTCTCCTGTTCTTAATTCACATGATCTTACATTAAAGCTTTAGTCTCAAAGGGAAAATATTTGGAAAATTGCTTTAATGTGTGTGGCAAGATTGGGGGAATTCTTTATGTAAACCCATTTTTATGCAGTCTGTTAAACAGCTACTTTAAAAATATGTGGCCATTATTCAAAGGTTCAAAGGGTTGAAAGATTGGAAGGTCAGTTTATTGTCACATGTACCAATTGAGGTACAGTGAAACTCAAATTACCATACAACCATACTAAAAAAAAGTAACAAGACACACAACTACATAAATGTTAACATAAACATCCACTACAGCGGATTCCCCACATTTCTAACTGTGATGGTAGGCAATAAAGTCTAATCTTCTTCCTATTTATTCAGGAGGAGGTAGTCGAACCATTCGCAGTCGGGGCGAACGAAGCTCCCGCAGCCGGTGATTGAAGCCCCTGCATCGGGGTGATTGAAGCCCCTACATCGGGGTGATTGAAGCCCCTACATCGGGGCGATTGAAGCCCCTACATCGGGGCGATTGAAGCCCCTACATCGGGACGATTGGAACTCCTGCATCGGGGCGATTGAAGCCCCTACATCGGGGCGATTGAAGCTCTTGCATCGGGGCGATTGGAACTCCTGCATCGGGGCGATTGAAGCCCCTACATCGGGGCGATTGAAGCTCCTGCATCGGGGCGATTGGAACTCCTGCATCGGGGCGATTGAAGCCCCTACATCGGGGCGATCGAAGCCCCTACATCGGGGCGATCGAAGCCCCCTACATCGGGGCGATCGAAGCCCCCTACATCGGGGCGATCGAAGCCCCTACATCGGGGCGATTGAAGCCCCCTACATCGGGGCGATCGAAGCCCCTACATCGGGGCGATCGAAGCCCCTACATCGGGGCGATCGAAGCCCCCTACATCGGGGCGATCGAAGCCCCCTACATCGGGGCGATCGAAGCCCCTACATCGGGGCGATTGAAGCCCCCTACATCGGGGCGATCGAAGCCCCTACATCGGGGCGATCGAAGCCCCCTACATCGGGGCGATCGAAGCCCCTACATCGGGGCGATTGAAGCCCCCTACATCGGGGTGATTGAAGCCCCTACATCGGGGTGATTGAAGCCCCTACATCGGGGTGATTGAAGCCCCTACATCGGGGTGATTGAAGCCCCTACATCGGGGCGATTGGAACTCCTGCATCGGGGCGATTGAAGCCCCCTACATCGGGGCGATCGAAGCCCCTACATCGGGGCGATTGAAGCCCCTACATCGGGGGGATTGAAGCCCCTACATCGGGGTGATTGAAGCCCCTACATCGGGGCGATTGGAACTCCTGCATCGGGGCGATTGAAGCCCCCTACATCGGGGCGATCGAAGCCCCTACATCGGGGCGATTGAAGCCCCCTACATCGGGGCGATTGAAGCCCCCTACATCGGGGCGATTGAAGCCCCTACATCGGGGCGATTGAAGCCCCTACATCGGGGCGATCGAAGCCCCTACATCGGGGCGATTGAAGCCCCTGCATCGGGGCGATCGAAGCCCCTACATCGGGGCGATTGAAGCCCCCTACATCGGGGCGATTGAAGCCCCCTACATCGGGGCGATTGAAGCCCCTACATCGGGGCGATCGAAGCCCCTACATCGGGGCGATTGAAGCCCCCTACATCGGGGCGATTGAAGCCCCCTACATCGGGGCGATTGAAGCCCCTACATCGGGGCGATCGAAGCCCCTACATCGGGGCGATTGAAGCCCCCTACATCGGGGCGATCGAAGCCCCTACATCGGGGCGATCGAAGCCCCTACATCGGGGCGATTGAAGCCCCCTACATCGGGGCGATCGAAGCCCCTACATCGGGGCGATTGAAGCCCCCTACATCGGGGCGATTGAAGCCCCTACATCGGGGCGATCGAAGCCCCTACATCGGGGCGATCGAAGCCCCTACATCGGGGCGATTGAAGCCCCTACATCGGGACGATTGGAACTCCTGCATCGGGGCGATTGAAGCCCCTACATCGGGGCGATCGAAGCCCCTACATCGGGGCGATTGAAGCCCCTACATCGGGACGATTGGAACTCCTGCATCGGGGCGATTGAAGCCCCTACATCGGGGCGATTGAAGCCCCTACATCGGGGCGATTGAAGCCCCCTACATCGGGGCGATCGAAGCCCCTGCATCGGGGCGATCGAAGCTCCTGCGACTTGGAGCTCCCAAGTCGGTCTCTAACCAGAGACCGCGAGCTCCCCAATGTTAAAGTCCGCAGTCTGCCGTGGTTGGAGCTCCGAGGTCGGTCCCCAACAGGGAAGGCAAGCTCTACAATGTTAAAGTCCGCAGGCTCCCACGGCTGGAGCTCCCAAAGTCGGCCTCCAGTAGAGGCCACAGTGCAGACGGAGATACGATACAGAAATAAAAAATGCATCTTCGTCGAGGTAAGAAATGTTTTAAAGTTTCCCCCCCCTCACACATAAAGCAAGCTAAAGAACACTAAAACATACATTTAACACATACTAAAAAACACCAAAGAAGGAACGGACGGGACTGTTGGCAAGGCTACCATTGCGGGCGCCACCCATCATGGATATTGGATAAACACAATGATAATAAACAACAGCTCTGTATATAATTTAGCTCTATGTCAGTACCTGCTAGATAAAAGAGAGCTTAAATAAGCAAGTGAATTTATGTTGATATGATATTGCTTCTAGAATTAGCCGATGGTAAGTAACACCTGCTCTTGCCACTTGCTCTATTCATCAAGGTGGCAGACCAGTTATTTCAAAAACATCTAAATTGGACACACATTTTAAGTTAATTTATTTAGATTAGTCAAGTTATAAATTACGTTTAAAACTATTGAGGAAAGACACACAATCTTGATTAGAATTCATTGAAAAGTTCAGTCATAAATGAGCAACTTAATTTTAATAAAATTGATGTACTTTGTTATAAACGGTGGATTAGACTTGCCTGTGATTTAATATACTTCAGCAAGTTTTGCGAGGTTCTGAACAAAAGCATGAATGGACTGTGCCCTTTTATTATATATAACTCGCTGTAGATTTGCTATCGTTGCAAAAAATATAGAAAATTGCTTAACTCCTTGAATTTTTTAAAATCTTTTTCATGCATTAATGATATTTTTATTAAATAAGGTGTACAGATAAATATTTTTTGGACTTACACATGTGGCCTTCACAAGTAGTCTTCAATAATTATAAGCTTTACAGATTACTGTGAATAATAATGCAAAGTACAGGAGAGAGCATTTTAATTGCATTGTTTATTGGATGTGACACATTTATAACCCAGATGTTTATCCATTGGGATTTCTGTAGTCTGAATTCAAAAATATATATGATTTTCCAGATATCCCCAGTTGTCACTTGTTTCTATGGTAACATGCCTATTTGTCTGAGCATTCTGTCCATAGCTGAAGCCACATCCAGCATCGGCAAAACACCCAGATACATCAAAGGTGCATTTGGCTGCTCAATCTGATCTGCTCAATTAATGTAAGAACAGCAGTTGAATGGGGCTAAAAGAGGGCAGTTTTTTTTTTTCAGGGTATTCAAAGCTTCATACACTGCAATACATATAGGGTGTGTGTGGGGATGGAATTTAGCATGCTGTCAAAGGCATTAGCAGAGGAAAGTCTAGGGCCTCTTACACCTAACAGATATGAAGCTGTCAGACAAAGAATAGCAGTATTCATTAAATGACACTTCTATGCTCTCTCTCTGCAAGCCTGCAGAGAAGAGAAACAAGCAGGGGAGCTACAGAGATAGACACTCTCAATATCTGCCAACGATGATAGACGCATTGAGAAATTATGTAGAAACAAGAACCAGATCAGCAGCATGTTGATGTTCGGTGCCTTAGTTTTAGTTAACTGAGGTGAAAAGAGAGTTAAAACGAGTGCTTCAGGGACTTCCTGAACGTATCAATGACCATAGTTGGTAACAGGTGCAAAGTAACTAGGAGATTCCCAGGGGTCACTACCATTTAAGAATCTTACGGGTAAGCGATGATGATCTGATTTAGAACTCATTATCAACATTCTGTTACTTATATCTGCATGATTTTGCACTGATTGATACCGACTCTGCAGCCATGCGTTCTATAATGTGCTGTCAGGAAATGCTGACAGATACAATGAAAGAACAATAAATGGGGGACAGCAGTAATGTAAAGGTCCAGCCAGGCTGTATGAAAACTGATAGCTGGGATATTGCCTTCTGTGTTACCATATACATCAGCCCCTCTGAGATTTTACCTAGTGAGTGAATTAAAATGGTCTCCAGATAGATAGCAGAGATCTTCACGTTAAAAAGATTTCACTTCCACTGCAGTTTTATATTCTGGGATGATGCCAATCAGAAATCAGAGAATTAATTTATTCAAAAAGCTGCAAATATTGCTGCAAATGTTTTCGTTAACCATGTTGTCATAGCAAAATGTGAAACAAATACATTTCAAAAAGGAATTGGATCTCTCCTTAAAAAGGAAGAACATATTGCAGGATCCTGGGGGTAAAAACGGGCATGGGACTAATTGATAGCTCATCCAAAGAAACAGCTCAGGCATGAAAGGCTAAATAGCTTCCTTCTGTGCGGTAAAATACTATGAGTCTATCTAAGCTCATTCCTTTTGTTCACTAGCTTTCCGTTGCAGCGCCCAGTAGTTGTTTGAATCAGCCATTGTTATTTGCCTCATACAGTAGAAACCTGGAAAGTGCTGAGCAGGTAGAGACGCTTATCCCACTACGTTTTTTGAAGGGCAATATGCTAAAAATCAAAATTGGTAAAATGGTTAAGAGTGAAGAAGAAAGTTTTAGAATTGCGGAAAGATATTAATAAAGGTGATGGGTAAAGTATTACAATGGAATTCATTCTGCAAAAAAGGTTAGAGGTAATGTACTCGTATCAGGCAAACAAGAACAGGAAATATTCAATGCAATAAGATGCTGAGAAATGTAGAGAAAGAGAAATTTTGAAGTACATCCCCAAAGATCCCAAAAAGGAACAGGGCAATGAGATGTTTTTGAACAGGCCCATGGAATAAATCCCAACACTGGGTAAGGGATTGTACTTGCATTTTCATTCAACTATCAGGCTCCTGAACCACACTGCACAACCCAGAAAATAACTATTATGGACTTTGTATAGGTTGCACGACCTACTTCGGTTTTGGTAAGGTTCCACATAGGAGATTAGTGGGCAAAATTAGGGCACATGGTATTGGTGGTAGAGTGCTGACATGGATAGAAAATTGATTGGCAGACAGGAAACAAAGAGAAGGGATTAACGGGTCACTTTCAGAATGGCAGGCAGTGACACGTGTGAGGTACCGCAAGACTTGGTGCTGGGACCGCAGCTATTTACAAAATGCTAGACCAAGGGGAACCCATTTGATCCCGTCCACTCAAAGCGCGATTGCGAGGGGGGGGGGGGGGGGGGGGGGCGGGAAAGGGGGGCAGAGGAGGGACGGAGGGGAGGGAGAGGAGGAGGGGTGTGGAGGGGGGAGAGGAGGGAGGGGGAGAGAGGGAGGGGGGCACGGAGGGGGGAGGGAGGGGAGGGGGGGAGGGGTGGGGTGGAGGGAGGGGAAGGGTGGAGGGGAGAGGGTAGAGAGGGGAAGGGAGGTGGAGGGGAGAGGGGGGGAGGGGGAGAGGAGGGGCAAAGGGAGGGGAATGGGGGAGGGAGGCTGGAGGTGGGGGGGTGGGGGGGGGCAACAGGGCAGAGGGAGAGAGAGAGGTGGGAAGAGAGAGGGGGAAAGTAGGGGGGGAAGGAGAGTAGAGGGGAGCGGGTGGAAGGGGGTAAGTGGGGGTAGGGTGGAGAGGGGTAGGGGAAGAGAGAAGAGGGGGGGAGGGGGGAGGAGAGAGGCACTACGCTGTGCTGCGGACGGCCGGCCGAGTGGGAATATTGATACAATCAGGGACTCGCCACCAGGCAGGTGATCATCGAGTTGATGTATCATCAACGGAGCCAGCGTTCGTGGAGGGCCTCCGGCGTCCCCATGGACACCGCGTGTTTCCTCTCTGGGGACGCACGTAACTCGCAGCTCTTAAGGGGTTGGACAGGCTAGATGCAGGAAGATCGTTCCCGATGTTGGGGAAGTCCAGAACAAGGGGTCACAGTTTAAGGATAAGGGGGAAATCTTGTAGGACCGAGATGAGGAAAACATTTTTCACACAGAGAGTGATGAATCTGTGGAATTCTCTGCCACAGAAGGTAGTTGAGGCCAGTTCATTGGCTATATTTAATAGGGAGTTAGATGTGGCCCTTGTGGCTAAAGGGATCAGGGGGTATGGAGAGAAGGCAGGTATAGGATACTGAGTTGGATGATCAGCCATGATCATATTGAATGGCGGTGCAGGATCGAAGGGCCGAATGGCCTACTCCTGCACCTATTGTCCATTGTCTATTATCTATTGCACTCCCACAATAGCAAGAATGTCCTTCCTCAAGTTTGGAGACCAAAACTGCACACAATACTTCAGGTGTGGTCTCACTAGGGCCCTGTACGACTGCAGAATTACCTCTTTGCTCCTATACTCAACTCCTCATGTTATGAAGGCCAACATGTCATTTGCTTTCTTCACTGCCTGCTGTACCTGCATGCTTACTTTCATTGACTGATGAACAAGGACCCTCAGATCCCATTGTACTTCCCTTTTTCCCAACTTGCCACCATTTAGATAACAATCTGCCTTCCTGTTTTTGCTACCAAAGTGGATAACCTGACATTTATCCACATTAAACTGCATCTGCCAAGCATCTGCCCACTCACCCAACCTGTCTAAGTCATCCTGCATTCTCATAGCATCCTCCTCATAGTTCCCACTGCCACCCAGCTTTGTGTCATCTGCAAATTTGCTTATGTCCTTTGAATCCGAATCAGAATGCGAATCTGAACCGGACATAAGCACCGAGCCTTGCGGTACACCGCTAGTCACTGCCTGCCATTCTGAAAGGGACCTGTTAATCCCTACTTTTATTTCCTATCAACCAACCAATTTTCTATCCATGTCAGCACTCTACCCCAATACCATGTGCCCTAATTTTGCCCACTAATCTCCGATGTGGGACCTTATCAGGTGCTTTCTGACAGTCCAGGTAACTACATCCAGTGGCTCTCCTGTGTCCATTTTCCTCGTTACATCCTCAAAAAATTCCAGAAGATTAGTCAAGCATGATTTCCCCTTCGTAAATCCATGCTGACTTGGACCGATCCTGTTACTGCTAGGTGCAGCGTTGGTTCACAAGGTTAATTCCCGGGATAGCGGGACTGTCATATGCTGAGAGAATGGACAATGGAGCGACTGGGCTTGTATACTCTAGAATTTTGAAGGATGTCAGGGGATCTTATTGAAACATATAAGATTATTAAGAGTTTGGAGACGCTAGAGGCAGGAAACATGTTACCCATGTTGGGGGAGGGCAGAACCAGGGGCAACAGTTTTGAAGAATTAGGGGTAAGCCATTTGGAACTGAGATGAGGAAATACTTTTTCACACAGAGAGTTGTGAGTCCGTGGAATTCTCTGCCTCAGAGGGCGGTGGAAACTGGTTCTCTGGATATTTTCAAGGGAGAACTAGATAGGGCTCTTGAAGATAGCGGAGCCAGGGGATATGGGGAAAAGGCAGGAACGGGATACTGATTGTGGATGATCAGCCATGGTCACATTGAATGGCAGTGCTGGCTTGAAGGGCCGAATGGTCTACTCCTGCACCTATTGTCTATTGCCTATTGTTTGCACTTTTATTGTCTAGTTACCCAGGATTACAGATAATATATGGTGTTATTGATTATTGTACATTTATTTGTTGTGTTAATGTGCCAGTAAAGCTACAGCAAATAAGAATTCTGTTGTTTGATTGTAATATCAGACTCAGTAAGATAGAAGTCCTCCACCACCCAGCCCCAGGGTCCTCAGCACCACCACCAAGTGTACACATTGACAACACACAGCTGAAAACATTTGACCTGAAGAAGGGTTTTGGCCCAAAACGTCACCTATTTCCTTCGCTCCATAGATGCTGCTGAACCCGCTGAGTTTCTCTAGCACTTTTGTTGACCTTACAAGTACCTGAGCAGCATGATATCTTCTAATGGCTCGTTGGACAAGGAAATGTTGACCAAAATCAGCAAGGCCAGTCCAGCACTTGGTTGATTCCGGGCACGATTTTTAAATCACCACACCATCAAGCTGTCAACTTGGCAGAAAGTCAACAAAGCTATAGTACTCTCCAGCTTGCTGTATGGATGTGAAACATAGAAACATAAAAACATAGAAAATAGGTGCAGGAATAGGCCATTCAGCCCTTCGAGCCTGCACCGCCATTCAGTATACTGTACCTGCCTTCTCTCCATATCCCCTGATCCCTTTAGCCACAAGGGCCACATCTAACTCCCTCTTAAATATACAGTAGGACCTTGGCAGGAATACGACCTTGTGCAGGAAACTTGGTCCAACTTGAGAAACTGCACGTGCGCTCTATGCAGTCCATCATGGGCATTCGCTTGCAAGACAGGGAGACCAACGTGGAAGTGCTGGACCGATCTGGCTTCACAAGCATCGAAGCAATGATCATAAAGGCCGAGCTTCGATGGACAGGCCATGTGATCTGGATAGATGAATCCCACATGCCTCGACAACTCCTGTACAGAATTCTGTCACAGGGTCAAAGGAACCAAGCGCACCCAAAGAAACGGTTCAAAGACTGTATCAAGGACTACCTCCAGCACGCAGGCCTCGCCCCAAATGAACTGGAAACCCATGCCTGTGAGGTCTGGCTGGCGTACAACCAACTAGGAAGGTGTTTCAAAAATAAACAGCGAAGCAGACTCATTAGTGTCAGAGACAGGAGGAAGACTGCAACCCTAAATCCTTCCACAACTGCCTTCATGCGCCCCCACTGCTCCCTTGTATGTGGCTCGCGCATTGGACTTGTGAGCCATAATCGATCGCGCAAGACATGAGACTGCACAACCATGCTATCGTCATCTACAACTGGCCATCACCAAAGCTGCAGCAAATAAGAATTCCTCTGTTTTAGTACATATGACAATTAAACACATAAAAATGGGATAACATGGCACATGTGAATCGGTGATCAATAGTTGGTGTGGACTCGGCAGGCATAAGGGCCTGTTTCCATGCTGTATCTTTAAATAAAACTAGATTTGTAAAAATTGTGCTTATATCACAAGCAACAGCCAGAACTCCGTGTACTGGCCTAGTCATTTCTTGATATGAAAGATGTCATGACACTTGAGAGATTGCAGAGGTGATTTATGAAGATGTGCTTAGAACTGAAGAAAAATGGTTTCGAGATCAGCTGTTTTATGAAAAATGTTTTTTAAAGCAAAGAAAGCTGAGAGTATTTCCGTGTTGAAAAGGAAAAAACCCAGTCCAACAAGTCTATAGCCACTTACAGGGTATCCCATTACCCTCTAATATTACCGTAACCTATCTCCCCACATTCCCATAAACCCCCCGCCCTTACGGGTTCATTAAGGAACCTACGTTCTCATACATGGAAGCTTTCCTTGACACAAATGCATGTGCCAATGCACCTCATTGCAATGTAATTGAGTGTTTTTGATTACAGGAATAAGAGCCATTGTAATTGTATAGGGCCAGGGTGAGATCGCATCTGCAGAGATTTGGTCCCATGAACTGAGAGAAGATGTACTGGCCATAGATGAAATGCAGTGAAGATTCACCAGATTGGCTCCAGGGATGTCAGGTTTGCCGTATAAGGAGGGATTGAGTCAACTGAAATTGCGCTCTATTGAGTTTAGAAGAATGAGAGGAGATTTCTTCAAAAATCTGAAAATTCTTGAAGGGCTTGACAGGCTAGATGAGGGAGGTTGTTTTCTCTGACTGAAGAGCCTGGGACTAGGGGACAATTTGAGAATAAGGTGGATATTTATGGTCTGAGATGAGAAATTTATACACTGAAAGAGTAGAAAGCCTTTAGGAATCTCTTTCATGGAAACTCAATGCTCAGTCAATGGGTTAATTAAAAACTAAATGGATTAATTAAACATTTAAAAGAGTTTGATTGATTTCAAGCCATTGATGAAAAAAGGCTTTTGCTGACAAATAGAAACATAGAAACACAGAAATTAGGTGCAGGAGTATGCCATTCGGCCCTTCGAACCTGCACCGCCATTCAATACGATCATGGCTGATCATCCAACTCAGTATCCCGTACCTGGTTGCTATTGCTGGCAATAGGCTATTGCTGGCAAATAGCACTGAAGTGGTAGGACGCCTGAAAATCATATGCCCTGTCCTGCTCTTAATTCTTATTTTCCAAGTCTTTAAAGAAAAGATTTTGCTTAATTAACTTCAATGAAATGAATTTGAGAGGTAGAGTATAATATGGTGATGCTATCCAATATCATATTGTCGTCACTGACTGGGAATGAATTTTCAGACATCGGTTTTGCCAGTGATTTTGATCACAAGAATGAACAAAAAAGGTTCTTTAGGCAAGGTTGCTTTACCAAAGAGAGCTGAGGGAATGCTCTGTGTTCTGTTTCACAGAGACATGGCTCAGCCCCAGCTCCGCAGACTCAGCAGTCCAACCTGAAGGTTTCTCCATCCATCGCTTGGATCGTACACTGGCATCTGGGAAAAGAAGAGGAGGAGGCATTTGCCTCATGGTCAACTCTGCGTGGTGCTCAGACGTGGCAGTCCTATCCAACTCCTGCTCTCCACACCTGGAACACCTGGCTGAGAAGTGCCGTCCCTTCTACCTACCGAGGGAATTCATCTCCATCATCCTGACTGTGGTCTACATCCCACCCCTGGCAGATGTCCATCTGGCGCTGGGGAAGCTGCACGCCGTGGTCAACAAGCACCAGACGGCTTACCCCGAGGCATTTACCACCATAGCCGGGGACTTCAACAAAGCAAAGCTGAAGAAATCGCTCCCTAACTTCTACCAACGTGTCTCCTGCAGCACCAGAGGTTCAAACCCCCTCGACCACTGCTACACGACCATCAAAAATGCCCATCGCGCAAAAATGCCCATAACCCTCGCCCTCACTTCAGTAAATCCGACCATACCACGGTGCTGCTTCTTCCTGCCTACAGGCAGCAATTGAAGAGCGCACCCCCAGTGGTGAGGATTGTACAAAGCTGGTCGGGGGTGGGGGCAGAAGAACAACTCCACGACTGTTTGGAGAAAGATGTGCAGGACTGCATCCCAACAAAAACCTTCTGCGTGTTTCCCAATCATAAGCCTTGGATGAACCATGAGATCCGCACTCTTCTGAAGTCCAGATGCCAGGCATTCAGGTCTGGAGATACAGAGGTCTACAAGAAGTCCAGATAAGACCTTGGTAAGGCCATCAAAAAGGCCAAAAGGGACCTGCACCAAGCTGGAGGATGAGATTGATGTTCGGCAGCTGTGGCAGGGCTTGAATAATAATAATAATAATAATAATAATAATTTTATTTATAGAGCACTTTAAAAACAAACATAGCTGCAACAAAGTGCTGTACATCACTAATCATTGACAAAAAAGTTAATACACACCAAAAATAACAATCAAAAGAAATAGTAGGAAAAGACATGTAAAATAAAGAAACATCAAAAACACCACAAACAGAAGCAAAGCCTCAGGCATGGTCAAAAGCCAGGGAGTACAAATGCGTTTTAACACTGGATTTGAAGATGGACAGTGAGGGGGCCTGTCTGATGTGCAGCGGCAGGGTGTTCCAGAGTGCCGGAGCAGCAACAGAGAAGGCTCTATCCCCTCTGAGCCTCCGACTAGACCTCGGTACCTCCAGGAGCAGCTGACCAGCTGACCTGAGGGACCGGGCAGGAGTGTATGGGTGGAGCAGCTCAGAGAGGTAAGGCGGGGCGAGCCCATTCAGAGATTTAAAAACAAATAACAGTAACTTAAAATGAACCCGAAAGTGCACCGGGAGCCAGTGTAGGGAGGCCAGAATTGGCGATATGTGCTCCCTCTTTCGAGTCCCTGTTAAAAGGCGAGCAGCAGCATTCTGAACCAACTGGAGACGAGCCAGTGAAGAACGAGCAACACCAAAATAGAGCGCGTTACAGTAATCCAGCCTAGATGTAATAAAGGCATGGATTACTGTCTCAAAATGCTGTCGCTCGAGAATGGGCTTCACCTTCGCCAGCTTCCTTAGGTGAAAGAAGCTGGACTTAACCACCGCGCATATTTGGCGATCTAATTTAAAGTCACTGTCCATCCTAAAACCCAGGTTCACAACTGTTGGCTTCACGTACCTTGACAATGGACCTAAATCAACAAATGGAGGTTCACGGCAGCCATTGGGATCAAATAAAATCACCTCTGTCTTCTTTTCATTAAATCCAAGAAAGTTTAGGGCCAACCAGGACTTAATGTCATCAAAACAAGACAGAAGGGATTTTACAGAAAAGGCATCTTCCCCCCTCAGCGGCAAATAAAGCTGGGTATCATCTGCATAACAGTGGAAGGAGATGCCATGCTTTCTAAGGATGGAACCCAGAGGAAGTATGTACAGCGAGAAAAGCAGGGGCCCCAGAATCGAACCCTGTGGAACCCCATATGACAGGGGAGCGGAAGAGGATTCAAACCCAGCAAGGCTAACACACATGGTTCTGTCTGCCAGATAGGACCTGAACCATCCCAGGGCACTGTCGCAGATGCCCACTAACTGCTGTAGCCGAGATAATAAGATATTATGGTCCACCGTATCAAAGGCGGCAGACAAGTCCAGCAGGACAAGAACCACACAATCCCCAGAATCATTAGCCAGGAGGATATCGTTAAAAACCCTTAGCAATGCTGACTCCGTGCTGTGCATGGTTTTAAATCCAGACTGGAAGATCTCCCGAATATCATGCTCCTCCAGGAATAGTTTTAGCTGAGCATAAACAACTCTCTCCAGTAATTTAGAAATAAAAGGCAATTTCGAGATGGGTCTAAAATTGGCCAGAATAGATTGATCCAGGCCAGGTTTCTTAAGCAGTGGTTGCACTACCGCATGCTTAAAACTCACGGGGACAACCCCAGAACACAAGCTGCTGTTAATAATGGTAAGAACCGACTGCCCTATACTAGAGAAAACCTCCTTAAAAAGATGTGGAGGGACCGCATCACAAGGAGAACCCGATGGCTTAATATGGGAAACCACATCCTTTAAATACGATATAGTCACAGGCTCAAACTTGTTGAATACCACCAGGCAAGGGACCGAAATAGAAGGGTCAGAGGCAGGTGCTGAAATGTTAGCCCTTAAGGAAACAACCTTATCAACAAAAAAGTGCAGGAAGTCATTGCACATTTCAGGTGAAGCTTCCAGACAGACAGGCTGCGGGGCATTTAGAACAGAGTCAATGATTTCAAATAGCACACGAGGGTTGTTACACTTTGACACAATAATTTTAGACAGGTACTCTCTCTTGGCCTTTTTAACACTGTTTTGGTAGTGACGCCAACAGTCCCTGAGAATTTGAAGTGAAACCTGTAGCCTGTCCTTCCTCCACTTTCGCTCAGCTCTACGACACTCCCGTCGTGCTGCACGAGTCACTGCACTGAACCAGGGTTCAGGTTTAGCCCTCGGCTTCAACGATCTTAACGGAGCCACAGAGTCCAGTATAGTCCTGCATGAAGAATGAAACCACGAACTAATCTCCTCCGTACCAAGAGGAGTGGATGCAGAGGGGGCGCAGAGCTGATCGAAAGCAGCAGAGAACTTGCCAGCAGTAAAAGGGCTAAAAGACCGACAGCGCCGAGCAGACACCACAGGCAAAATTGATTCACAGGAGAAATTGACATCAAACAATACAGGCATATGATCTGAAAACACACAATCAGAGATTTCCAAATTCAACACAGACAAGCCATGAATGCCATCGCTTCCTACAAGGCGAATTCAGGAGGCAGCTCAATTGTCAGCGAAGCATCACTCCCTGAGGAGCTCAATGCGTTTTACGCACGCTTTGATAGGGAAAACACTGATGTGCCTTCCTGAGCCCCCATTCGCCGTGATGGTATTTCAGTCACAGTCCAACGTCAGAAGATCCTTCAGGAGGGGTAACCCCTCGGAAAGTGCCTGGACCTGATGGTATACCCGGTCGTGTTCTAAAAACATGTGCGGACCAACTGGCTGGAATTTTTACGAACATTTTCAACCTCTCACTTCTGAGGCCTGAGGTTCCCACCTGCTTTAAAAGGGCATCAATAATACTGGTGCCTAAGAAGAGCAAGGTGACGTGCCTCAACGACTATCGACCAGTGGCACTAACGTCTGTGCTTTGAGAGGTTGATTATGGCACATATCAACTCCTACCTCGACAAGAACCTCGACCCACTGCAGTTCGCTTACCGCCACAACAGATCAATGGTGGATGCAATCTCACAGGCTCTCCACTCCGCTCTAGACCACACACCAAAAACTCATATGTCAGGCTCTTATTCATTGACTACAGCTCGGCATTAATACAATCATCCCCTCCAAGCTGGTTACCAAGCTCTCAGATCTGGGCTCTGCGCATCCCTCTGCAATTGGATCCTTGACTTCCTCATCCACAGCCCACAGACTGTTCGTATTGGTGGAAATGTGTCATCCTCGATAACAATCAGCATGGGAGCACCTCAAGGCTGCGTGCTCAGCCCTCTGCTTTACTCACTCTATACTCATGACTGCGTAGCTGGATATAATGCGAACTTCATCATCAAGTTCGCCGACGACACCACTGTTGTGGGACGTATCACTGATGGGGACGAGTCAGAGTATAGAACTGAGATCAACCGATTGACCAAATGGTGCCAGCACAATAACCTGGCTCTCAACACCAGCAAAACCAAGGAACTGATTGTGGACTTTGGAAGGGGTAGGATAGGGACCCACAATCCCGTTTATATCAATGGGACGATGGTGGAAAGGGTCAAGAACTTCAAATTCCTGGGCGTGCATATTTCTGAAGATCTTTCCTGGTCCCAGCACACTGATGCAATTATAAAGAAAGCACATCAGCGCCTCTACTTCCTGAGAAGATTACGGAGAGTCGGTATGTCAAAGAGGACTCTCTCGAACTTCTACATGTGCACAATAGAGAGCATGCTGACTGGTTACATCATGGCTCAGTTTGGCAACTTGAGGGCCCAGGGGTGGAAAGGACTGCAGAAAGTTGTGACCACTGCCCAGTCCATCATCAGCTCTGACCTCCCCACCATCGAAGGGATCTATCACAGTCGCTACCTCAAAAAGGCTGCCAACTTCATCAAGGACCCACACCATCCTGGCCACGCACTCATCTCTCCACTACCATCGGGTAGAAGGTACAGGAGCCTGAAATCTGGTACATCCAGATTCAGGAACAGCTACTTCCCCACAGCCATTAGGCTATTAAACTCGCCAACAAACAGACTCTGAACTATAACAGCCTATTGCACTTTATCTGTTTATTTATGTGTATATATATGGTCTATATAGACACACTGAACAGTTCTGTATTTATGCTTACAATATTCTGTGGTGCTCCAGCAAGCAAGAATTTCATTGTCCTATCTGGGACACATGACAATAAACTCTCTTGACTTGACTTGACCTCTAACAACCATTATCTAAGGCATCAGACCCAACCAACATCAAATGTTTCATCATAGATTTCCTTCAATAATGAGGTCAGATGTGAGGATGTTAATAATGATAGCACATTATTAACTTTTTTTCAGAATTCCTTGAAAAATGTAGCACTCAGTGCTTGCATGCAGCAAGACATAGCGAACATGCGTATATGAAGTGATAAATTGCAATTACCATTTGCAACATCCAGGTATCAGGTAATGATCAAACCACCAACCCTTGAAATTTAATGTTTTTGGCCTCGCCAAGTTTCCGACCATAAGCATCTTGGGTATCAAAAAAGACCAAGAACTTAAATGGACTAGCCACAGTAAGAGCAGGAAAGAGGCTGTGAAGGACTCGTTTTCTGACATACCTTCCACCATCTATTAGGGATGACAAGAATACATGGCATTTGCATGGAAGTTATTATTAATCCAGGAATTATTATGAAGCTCAAAACCATTCAGTACAAAGCAGCCTACTTGATTGTAAATAGACACAAAAAGCTGGAGTAACTCAGCGGGACAGGCAGCATCTCTGGAGAGAAGGAATGGGTGACGTTTTGTGTCGTTACCCTTCTTCAGACTGGTTAGGGATTTTACTGGTTAGTCCCTAACCAATGTGAAGAAGGCTCTGAAACATCACCCATTCCTTCTCTCCAGAAATGCTGCCTGCCCCGCTGAGTCACTCCAGTTTTTTGTGTCTATCTTCGGTTTAAACCAGTACCTGCAGTTCCTTCCTACACTACTTGATTGTAATCCTATCCACCATCCTAAATAATTATTCTCTCCATCACTGGTGCGCTGTGCCTCCAGTGTGTATTATCTACAAAGTACATTGTACTGACTTTTCTGGGTTGCTCCAATGGCATCTCCCAACCCCGAGACCTGTACTACTAAGACAAATAGGGGGATCAGATTTTTTCCCCAAAACCATCCTAACTTGCAACTGTATCACAGCTCCTTAAATGTTGCTGAGTTTGAATCTTGGAGTTCACT
Organism: Leucoraja erinaceus; assembly: GCF_028641065.1. Taxonomy (NCBI): domain Eukaryota; kingdom Metazoa; phylum Chordata; class Chondrichthyes; order Rajiformes; family Rajidae; genus Leucoraja; species Leucoraja erinaceus. Next base: position 102,345,410 of record NC_073379.1, read on the forward strand.
GCCTAAATGCACCATGGGAATACATCACCAGATGTTTTGCAGTGTTTCACAGATGTGTCTTGGCTCTAGCTCCTCAAATGCATTGACTAGTGACCACAACATGTGACCTTGCTAGCAATGCCACAAATATTTTTCTGAGCATTCTTACATTTGCTCCAGGCTAAATTTGAGTAAATCCTCCCATTTTTCTAGTTGTATGAGGTTAAACAAATTTATACTAAGTCTTAAACAAATAGATTTTCTTTCCAAATTTAACATACATAAATGAGCATGAAAGTGATCACGTTTGTTGCAGAAGGTAACTAAAAGTGCTGGCGAGAGCAGGAACAGGGAGATACAGGACCTGAATGTGTGGCTGGGGAACTGATGCAGGGGGCAGGGATTTAGATTCTTAGACCACTGGGATCTGTTTTGGAGTAAGGGGGAACTGTACAAAAGGGATGTATTGCACCTTAGCAGGTGGGGGACCAGCATTCTGTAAAAAGTACTGTATTTGAATGCGTGAAGTATAAGAAGTAAAGTAGATGAGCTTGAGGCTCAGACAGAGGTTGGTAGATATGACATTGTGGGGGATTACCGAGACATGGCTGCAGGAGGATCGGGCCTCAGAACTTAATATTCAGGGTTATACATCCTATAGAAAGGACAGGCAGGTGGGCAGAGGAGGGGGGGGTAACTTATCTGGTGAGGAATGGAATTCAGTCCCTTGCGAGGGAAGACATAGGGACTGACGAGGTAGAATCACTATGGATTGAGTTGAGGAATTGCAAAGGCAAGAATACACTAATTTGTGTTATCAACAGACCCCCAAATAGTAGCCCAGATGTAGAGTGTAAGTTGCAGCAGGAGTTAAAGCTGGCATGTAACAAAGGTAATGCCACTGTGGTGATGGGGGACTTCAATATGCAGGTAGACTGGGAAAATCAGGTAAGTTCAGAACCCCAAGAAAGAGAGTTTGTAGAGTGCCTCCGAGATGGATTCTTTGAGCAGCTTGTAATGGAGCCGACCAGAGAAAAAACAATTCTGTATGTAGTGTTGTCCAATGAACCAAATTTGATAAGAGAACTCAAGGAAAAGAAACCGCTTGGAGGTAGTGATCATAATATGATTAGTTTTAATCTGCAATTTGAGAAGGATAAGGTTAAATCGGAAGTGGCAGTGATGCAGTTGAACAAAGGGGATTATGAAGGCATGAGAGAGGAGCTGGCAAAGGTAGACTGCTTAAACGCCTCAACACAAGGCTTAGTTTAGCTTCGAGATACAGCGAGAAAAAAATTTCTACTACAACTTGTGAACTTCTGAACAAAAGCTTTTCGCTGTACCTTGGTACACATGCTAATAAACTCAACTCAACTCAACTGTGTGCAGGTAGGAACTGCAGATGCTGGTTTAAACCAAAGGCTGACTCAAAAAGCTAGATGTTTGAGAAAGAACTGCAGATGCTGGAAAAATCGAAGGCAGACAAAAATGCTGGAGAGACTCAGCGGGTGAGGCGGCATCTATGGAGCGAAGTAATGGGTGAGGTTTCGGGTCGAGACCCTTCTTCAGACTCAATAGGTGACCTTTCGGGTCGAGACCCTTGTTCAATCTATTCCTTTGCTCCATAGATGCTGCCTCACCCGCTGAGTTACTCCAGCCTTTCAACTATGTTTTCTGTTCTATATCTCCAGGTGTTCTTTGCATCTAGTAATTTATCATTTAAAAAAATATATAATTCGACTGCTTTCACTGCTCTCAGTGATTCAGTGGTTTCTTTATTGTGCAGAGATATAGTGAAGAGCTTGTCCTGCCTGATATCCATCAATTGAACCCATGCGTGAGTACAATAGGTACTTTCTGATGCAGCATGCAGACAGCCCTCATGTACCAGCCCCATTTTGCAACTTCTGAGCCTCTGAAGTCCAATCCCACAGGTACCTCACCCGCCGAGCGGAGGCATTCAGAGATACAATGCCCTTTGACCCGCTGAGTCTGCACTGTCCACATACATAGAAACATAGAAAATAGGTGCAGGATTCTACCGCTGTGCAACTGTGCTGCTGAACCAAGCATTAACAGTGGTGTGACTTGTTTGTGTGATGGACTGGGCTGCGTCCACAACTCTTTACAATATCTTGCGGTCTCGGGCAGAGACATTGCCAAACTAATCTAAAGGAAGTGATGAAAAACTGCCTTTCTGGAGCGCTGTCGTCCTACTGCTGAAAGGGGGGTCAGGACTCCAAAGACGTGCGGGTCTGTAGGTTAATTGGCTTCTGTAAATTGTCCCTAACGTGTCGGATAGTGCTAGTGTAAGGTGTAAGGGGATGATCGCTGGTCGGAGTGGGCGCGACGGGCTGAAGGGCCTGATTCCACACCGTATCTCTGAAGTCTAAAGTAAATTCTCGACCCGAAACGTCACATCCAAATAGATCCATTAATTGGTTTCTGTAAATTGACACTAATGTGAAAAGAGTGGGTGCAAAACTGGGATAACATAGAACTAATGTGCAGGTAATCGTTGGTCTGTGCAGACTTGGTGTGCCAAAGAGCCTGTTTCCATGCTGTAAAAACTAAACTAAACTAAAATAAACTGGAGTATTCTGTGCAATTTTGGTCTCCAAATTTGAGGAAGGACATTCTTGCTATTGAGGGAGTGCAGCGTAGGTTAATTCCCGGGATGGCGGGACTGTCATATGCCGAGAGAATGGAGCGGCTGGGCTTGTGTACTCTGGAATTTAAAAGGATGAGAGGGAATCTTATTGAAAAATATAAGATTATTATGGGTTTGGACACACTAGAGGCGGGAAACATGTTCCCGATGTTGGGGGAGTCCAGAACCAGGGGCCACAGGGGTAAACCATTTAGAACAGAGATGAGGAGACACTTTTTCACACAGAGAGTTATGAGTCTGTGGAATTCTCTGCCTCAGAGGGCAGTGGAGGCCGGTTCTATGGATACTTTCAAGTGAGAGCTAGATGGGGCTCTCAAAGATAGCGGAGTCAGGGGATATCGGGAGAAGGCAGGAAGGCAGGAGTACTGATTGTGGATGATCAGCTATGGCCTACTCCTGCACCTATTATCTATTGTCTATTGACTGGAAAGGGATACTAGCATGAATGACGGTGGAACACCAATGGCATAAATTTCTGGGCATAATCCGGAAGACGCAGGATCATTTCATTCCAACAAGTAAGAAAGATTCTAAGGGGAGTAGGAGGCAACCGTGGCTGACAAGGGAAGTTAGGGATAGAATAAAACTAAAATAAAAGATGTATAGCACAGCAAAGAGTAGCCGGATGCCAGAGGATTGGGAAACTTTCATAGGACAACAGAAGGAAACAAAACGGGCAATACGGGCTGAAAAGATGAAGTACGAGGGGAAGCTGGCCAGGAATATAAAGATGGACAGTAAAAGCTTCTTTAGATATGTTAAGGGAAAAAGAGTAGCAAAGTCAAATGTGGGTCCCTTGAAGGCAGACATGGGTGAAATTATAATGGGGAACAAGGAAATGGCAGAAGAGTTGATCAGGTACTTTGGATCTGTCTTGCCTAAGGAAGACACAAACAATCTCCCAGAAGTACTGGAGGACAGAGGATCTAAGGGGGTAGAGGAACTGAAAGACATTTTCATTAGGCGACAAATAGGGTAGGCTAATGGGACTGAAAGATGATAAATCCCCTGGGCCTGGTGGACTGCATCCCAGGCTCCTCAGGGAGGTGGCTCTAGAAATAGTGGACGCATTCGTGATCATTTTCCAATGTTCAATAGATTCAGGATCAGTTCCTGTGGATTGGAGGATAGCTAATGTTATCCCACTTTTCAAGAAAGGAGCGAGAGAGAAAACGGGGAATTACAGACCAGTTAGCCTGACTTTGGTGGTGGGAAAGATGCTGGAGTCAATTATTAAATAGGTAATAATGGGGCATTTGGATAGCAGTAAAAGGATTAGTCCAAGTCAGCATGGATTTATGAAAGAAAAATCATGATTGACTAATCTTCTGGAATTTTTTGAGGCTGTGACAAGTAAAATGGATGAAGGGGTGCCAGTGGATGTAGTGTATCTAGACTTTCAGAAAGCCTTTGATAAGGTCCCACACGGGAGACATGACTAAAATTTGAGCACATGGTATTGGGGGTAGGGTGTTGACGTGGATAGAAAATTGGTTGGCAGCCTGGAAGCAAAGAGTAGGAGTGAACGGGTCCTTTTTAGAATGGCATGCAGTGGCCAGTGGAGTGCCGCAAGGCTCGATGTTGGGGCCGCAACTGTTTACCATATATATTAATGATTTGGAAGAGGGAATTAGGAGCAACACTAGCAAGTTTGCGGGTGACACAAAGCTGGGTGATAGTGTGAACTGTGAAGAGGATGTTTGGAGGTTGCAGGGTGACCTGGACAGGTTGAGTGAGTGGGCAGATGCAGTACAATATAGATAAATGTGAGGTTATCCACTTTGGCGGCAAAAAAAACAAAGGGGTAGATTATTATCTCAATGGGGTTAGGTTAGGTAAGGGGGAGGTACAGTGAGACCTGGGTGTCCTTGTACACCGGTCACTGAAAGTTGGCGTGCAGGTACAGCAGGCAGTGAAGAAAGCTAATGGAATGTTGGCCTTCATAACAAGAGGATTTCAGTATAGGAGTAGAGAGGTTCTTCTGCAGTTGTATAGGGCTCTGGTAAGACCACATGTGGAGTATTGCATACAGTTTTGCACTCCTAATTTGTGGAAGGACATCCTTGTGATTGAGGCAGTGCAGTGTAGGTTCACAAGATTGATCCCTGGGATGGCGGGACTGTCATATGAGGAAAGATTGAAAAGACTAGGCTTGTATTCACTGGAGTTTAGAAGGATGAGGGGATCTTATAGAAAACATATAAAATTATAAAAGGACTGGACAAGCTAGATGCAGGAAAAATGTTCCCAATGTTGGGCAAGTCCAGAATCAGGGGCCACAGTCTTAGAATAAAGTGGAGGCCATTTAAGACTGAGGTGAGAAAAAACTTTTTCACCCAGAGTTGTAAATTTATGGAATTCCCTGCCACAGAGGGCAGTGGAGGTCAAATCACTGGATGTATTTAAGAGATAGTTAGATAGAGCTATAGGGGCTGGTGGAATCAAGGGATATTGGGAGAAGGCAGGCACAGGTTATTGATTGGGGACGATCAGCCATGATCTCGATGAATGGCGGTGCTGGCTCGAAGGGCCGAATGGCCTCCTCCTGCACCTATTTTCTATGTTTCTATGTTTCTAGAAACAATGCAGTAATATAGTGCCATTTCAAAATGTCCGTACTTATTAAAGCAACTCGCGTTCCATATCACCATCTGGATGGAAATCTATATTACTAAAAGTTTGATCTTGACCACTCCCTGTTGTTCTGTATATTGATTTTAGAAAAAACGCTGCTAATTACGGCTGTGATTTTTGGCCATCTTATTCAGAGTCCCCCCCGCTGCGCATGACAAGAGGATTATTCCCATTGATGAAAAATAAAAGAGTTATTAATGTTTAAAAAATGTTGAGATTCTGTCTCCTGAAAGCTATGCCCCTTCCGGAGGGACTATAAAACCCGGAAGCGTTGAGCGCCTCAGTCATCCTCTGCAAGATGGGGGAGCAAGAGGGTCATGTCTCTCAGTCTGAGCTGTGAATAACACTGAACACATGTCTACTAAACTGTGAGTGGTTTTACTGAACTGTCAGTGCCCTTAATGTGGCTTGAAAATATAGTTTGGAAATGCTAAAGCTGTGTTGCCTTTGGTTTGGAAATGCTAAAGCTGTGTTGCCTTTGGTTTGGAAATGCTAAGGCTGTGTTGCCTAATATGTCAAATGAGATGTTATGCTTATTTCAAAACTTTACCTCGGGGCTATTGATGCTAATTGCAAAGGCATGGCTTTTTGTACACTTTTGTGTTTGAGTGTCAGTCAACGAAGAAGCAAAATGGAGGAGACCAGGAGAATCGGGCTCAGGAAAATCGACCCCAATGTCAGTCATATTGCTCGATCTTCTTACAATAGGTTAATCGTTTTTACCTTAGTTGGAGCCACCATCTTCAATTATTTATTTCTTCTTACATGTTTTTTAAAAAACGACTGTTCCATATTATATTATTTCCTTGTCTTTTTATATATTTTGCTTTGCCCATTCTGAACTTCCTTTTCACCTCATCGGTACACTTTCTATATTTCTAATAATTCATTTTGATATTTTTTACATATAGTGTAAACATGTTTTCCTTTTAAACTTAGTTCTCTAATGCACAACCATTGGTCTTTGATAAATACATTTTAAAATTCATTTTATACTATCCATTACATATTTTAAAATGCCGTACTTTTGAACGAACATCCAGTGCCCTCCATAATGTCTGGGACAAAGACCCATCATTGATTTATTTACCTCTGTACTCCACAGTTTGAAATTTGTAATAGAAAAAAATCACTTGTGGTTAAAGTGCACATTGTCAGATTTTAATAAAGGCCATTTTTATACATTATGGTTTCACCATGTAGAAATTATAGCAGTGTTTATAGACCCCTCATTTCAGGCCCCATAATGTTTGGGTCACAGCAATGGCATGTAAATGAAAGTTGTTATGTTTAGTATTTGTCTGCATATCCTTTGCATGCAATGACTGCTTGAAGTCTGCGATTCATGGACATCACCAGTTGCTGGGTGTCTTCTCTGGTGATGCTCTGCCAGGCTTGTATTGCAGTCATCTTTAGCTTATGCTTGTTTTGGGGGCTAGTCCCCTTCAGGTTTCTCTTCAGCGTATAAAAGGCATGCTCAATTGGGTTCGGATCGGGTGAATGACTCAAGAATTGACAATTTTTTAGCTTTGAAAAACTCCTTTGTTACTTCAGCAGTATGTTTGGGATCATTGTCTTGCTGTAGAATGAATCACTGAACAATGTGTTTTGAAGCATTGGTTTGAACTTGAGCTGATAGGATGTGTCTATACACAGGAGGATGTTGCTTTGTATCTTGAGCAGTTCCTTCTCTAATCCATACTTTGCTCTTGCCATCTCTCTGATATAAGGTAATCTTTATCTCAACTCTGATATGTCAATCTTCGTCGCAAGATCTTTTTCCAGAACTGTGGTTGCTCTTTTTAGTACTTCTTGGCAAACTGTAACCTGGCCATCCTATTATTGCGGCTAACCAGTGGTTTGCACCTTGCAGTGTAGCCTCTGTGTTTCTGTTCATGAAGTCTTCTGTGGACAGTGGTCATTGACAAATCCACACCTGACTCCTGAAGAGTGTTTCTGATCTGTCGGACAGGTGTTTGGGGATTTTTCATTAGTATAGAGAGAATTCTCCTGTCATCAGGACAAGCTAGGACATCAGGACATCTACCTGCATCCAGGACAAGGGGTCACAGCTTAAGGATAAGGGGGGACATCCTTTAAAACTGAGATGAGAAGAACTTTTTTCACACAGAGAGTGGTGAATCTCTGGAACTCTCTGCCACAGAGGGTAGTCGAGGCCAGTTTATTGGCTATATTTAAGAGGGAGTTAGATGTGGCCCTTGTGGCTAAGGGGATCAGAGGGTATGGAGAGAAGGCAGGTACGGGATACTGAGTTGGATGATCAGCCATGATCATATTGAATGGCGGTGCAGGCTCGAAGGGCCGAATGGCCTACTCCTGCACCTAATTTATATGTTTCTATGTTTCTATCAGCTGTGGAGGTCTTCCTTGGCCTGCTAGACCCTTTGCGATTAGTAAGCTCACCGGTGCTTTCTTTCTTCTTAATGATGTTCCAAACAGCTGATTTTGGTAAGCCTAAGGTTTGGCTGATGTCTCTAACAGTTTTATTTTTGTTTCTCAGTCTCATAATGGCTTCTTTGACTTTCATTGGCACAACTTTGGTCCTCATGTTGATAAACAGCACTAAAAGTTTCCAACGGTGATGGAAAGATGGAGGAAAGACCAGGTACTGAGATCTCTCTTATACCTGCATTAAGGAGGCAATTAAACACACCTGAGCAATTACAAGCACCTATGAAGCCATGTGTCACAAACATTATGGTGCCCTGAAATGGGGGGACTATGTATAAACATAGCTGTAATTTTTACTTGGTGAAACCAAAATGTATAGAAATGGCCTTTAATAAAATCTGACAATTTGCACTTTAACTGCATGTGATTTTTTTCTATTACAAATCTCAAATTGTGGAGTACAGAGGCAAATAAATAAATGATGAGTCCTTGTCCCAAACATTATGGGGGGCACTGTATGTGTCCTTCTATTTCCATTTCTCTATTTTTCCATTCCAGTACTTTTGTTAACTTTTCTAACACATTTATAATCCATATCTTGTTGGCGCTGTTTCCCAATTGTACTCGCATTTGTGGCGACTTGAGACTTACACTTGCAAATAGCCTATATATCATCTAACAAGTTTAGAAACCTTCTTTAAACTGTATGATCATTTTCCAATCATTTTGACATAATGAGCAAGAAAATGACATTTTCCAATATTTTTCACTATAACCAGCCTATATGTTGTTTATTTAAAATAGATGGTTATAATAATGAATAAATAGACAATAGATGCAGGAGCCCTCGAGCCAGCATCAGCATCAATGTGATAATCCACAATCAGTACCCCGTTCCTGCCTTCTCCCCACATCCTTAAGAGCTCTGTCTAGCTCTCTCTTGAAAGTTTCCAGAGAACCAGCCTCCACCACCATCTGAGGCAGAGAATTCCACAGACTCACAACTCTCTGTGTGAAAAAGGTTTTCCTCATCTCCTTTCTAAATGGCTTACCCCTTATTCTTAAACTGTGGCCACTGGTTCTGGACTCCTCCAACATCGGGAACATGTTTTCTGCCTCCAGCATGTCCAAACCCTTAACAATCTTAAATGTTTCAATAAGATCCCCTCTCATCCTTCTAAATTCCAGAGTATACAAGCCCAGCCGCTCCATTCTATCAACCTATAACATTCCCGCCATCCCTGGAATTAATCTGGTGCACGTACATAGCAAAAACGTCCTTCCTCAAATTGGAAGACCAAAACTGCACACAATACTCCAGGTGTGGTCTTATTAAGGCCCTGTACAACTGCAGAAGGACCTCTTTGCTCCTATACTCAATTCCTTTTGTTATGAAGGTCAACATGCCATTTGCTTTGTTCACTGCCTGCTGTATCTGCATGCTTACTTTCATTGACTGATGAACAAGGACCCCCAAATCCCGTTGTACTTCCCTTTTTTCCCAACTTGACTCCACTTAGATAATAATCTGCCTTCCTATTTTTGCCACCAAAGTGGATAACATCACATTTATCCGCTTTAAACTGCATCTGCCATGCATCTGCCCACTCATCCAACCTGTCCAATTCACCCAGCATCCTCATAACACATATCACAAAATGACGACTGTTCTAGCTGAAAATCACTTTTCATTACATCATGGTTTACTTATTATGTCTCAGTGGGATGTACAATTTCTTTCAACATGGCATTTAAAATAAATGGCTATGACTAAATCTGTTCTTTACATGATTATTAGCATTAGAAGTTATATTTTAAGCCATTACAATAAATATTGCATGCAATATTTTGTTCATTTTACTTATTTTGTAGGTCACTCACATTGACAATGAGTGAAACGCTGCAAATACATTAAAAGCAAAATGTCATCATATAAATGCAACACATCTTTATATTTTCCACAGGAAATAAGCTAAAAGTAAATGCTTGTTCATAAATAGCATCTTCAAGGATGGTGAGAATAAATGTCTATGTTAATAAACAAATGGATAGAATAAGATTTTTTTTACATTAGTCTATCTGTTTCCTTTTCTAAATGAAATGGTATTCCTTCAAGCATACTGAATCCTAGTGATAATTAATACATTCTAATTCAAGACATGATGCTTAAATTGATATACTGTCATCAGCATCTTATGTGAAAATGAAACCTTGACAGGGGGTTAACATACTGGAACAGGTCATCACATTGTCATACTTTTTGGTATTTATCTTCAACCAAGCAAAGCATTACAAGTCTGAGTAAAAAAGAAATAATTACAAATGAAGACTGACGTGGACTGTGAACAGAACATATGTCAGGCTAGACCAAGACATTGGTGAATTATATCTTTGCTTGATGAAGTGGCACTGGGGCTGAACGGACCCATTTTAAATCTTGATGTATTTCATCTCAGCTGCACTTAGAATGTCATTGCCAGAAAAAGACTTTTGATAATTGAGAGTCAGTTCAAATCTGCATGATTTGGTTGTTAAGCACAGTCCAATGCATTTTCCAAATAGTTCAGGAAAAACAAAAATAGTCAGAAGGATTCAGTCATTGTTTAGATAATTACATTTCCCAGAGCTAAAATTGAAAAGATTGGTAATATTTTCTGTCCATTTGCCACCATGCTAAAAAGTACAATGCAAGCAGTAACAATACTTAATAAACAAAGATAATGCCAATCTTGCATACTAATAAAGATTCAATACAATTTCATGTTATTTTTGTCTGTAAAATAAAAATGTTAGCTTAGTCAGTTACTGGGGTTTGATATAATAAGCTTAAATAATTCTGGACATTGAAAGAATGTTTATAAATTACAGATATTGTCCAAGTTTTACAGCTGTATTGTTAACAGAGCATATGTTCAGTGCCAATTTCTATGCATCACTAATGAAGCTTGACAAACCAAGTACTAATGCATTTGCCAATTACCTGTTTTTATGAATGACCATTGAGGAAACTACGAGAGAAATTGTAAAACTACAAGAAGAAAAACATGTATATTCCGATTCAAAATGTAGTAATCTCTGTTCCAGGTGTACACTGGCCCTATCCACAAACTCTACCTCTGTTGCATTGATGAATACATCAGCGCTACCTCCTGCACCCATGCAGAACTCATGGACTTCATAAACTTCACCACCACTTTCCATCCTGCACTCGAATTCACTTGGACCGTCTCTGACATCTCCACTTCCTTGATCTTATCGTCTCCATCACAGGAGATAGACCATCAGCTGATGTCTATTACAAACCGACTGACTACCACAACTATCTCGACTACACTTCTTCCCACCCTGCTTCCTGCAAAGACACTGTACCCTACTCACAATTCCTCCATCTACGCCGCATCTGCGTCCAAGATGAGGTGTTCTTCTTCTTGCGTATGGCGTGCACAGCCTAAAGTTGTAGGACAACTTATTCTATTTGATCTTATTTGATTGTGCACACCAGGTTGATTGCATTCGTTGAAACAGGGTGGACCACGTGAAGGTTGCAATCTCCCACCCCGATGAGGTGTTCCATACCAGGACATCTGAGATGTCCTAATTCTTTTGGGAACGGGGGTTCCCCTCTTCCATCACAGATGAGGCCCTCACACGTGTCTCTTCGGTACGCTGTAGCTCCGTCCTTGCTCCCCCTCCCCCTAGTCACAACAGGGACAGAGTCTCCCTCGTCCTTACCATTCACCCCATCAGCTGTCATATACCACATATAATCCTCTGACATTTTCGCCACCTCCAACGGGATCCCACCACGAGACCGTTCCGTCCACAACTCCTTGGTTAACTCATCCCTACCCACCCAAACCACCTCCTCCCCAGGTACGTTCTCCTGCAACCGCAGGAGATGCAACACCTGCCCCTATACCGCCTGCCTTGATTCTGTCCAGGAACCCCGACTGTCCTTTCAGGTTACGCAGAGGTTCACTGGCACTTCCTCCAACCTCATCTACTGTATCTGTTGTTCAAGATGTGGCCTCTTATACATGGGCGAGGCAAAACTTAGTCTGGATGATCATTTCATTGAACACCTTCGCTCATTCCTCCTGAACCTACCTCCTCTCCCGGTTGCTAAACACTTTAATTCCCCTTCCCATTCCCACACGGACTTTTCTACCCTAGGCCTACTCCATTGTCAGAGTGAGGCTAATTGCATATTGGAGGAACAGCATCTCATATTTTGCTTGGGAAGATTACAACCCAGCCATATGAATCTTGATTTCTCTAACTTCAAGTAACCCATGCATTCCCACTCTTCCCATCCCTCTCCCCATCCAAGTCTCTTGTTTCCCTTTTCCTGTGACTTTCAGTTTGAAGAAGGGTCTTGACCCGAAACCTCACCCATTCCTTCTCTCCAGAGATGTTGCCCGTCTCGCTGAGTTGCTCCAGTATTTTGGGTCTATTCAGATTGAGTTTGGTTTATTGTCGTATACTCCAGAGTGCGATGAAATTCCTTGTTCAAACTAAGTTCAGAGTGTAAACCATATACATACAGTTATGATAAAACATCAATAAATACAACAATGAGTGCAAGACAACAGAATAGTGCAACATTATAGTGCAATGAAAAGTTGTGTAAAAAAAAAATACAATAACAGGATAACCAAATGGGGTAAAGTTAAAAGTAAAAGTACACGGTAACAACACTGCGAAGGGGTTGTGAAAGATGTAGTTGGTTCAGAGGCTGGACGTCCAAACTATCAAGCTACTGCATCTTCTCATGGTAGGTCAAATTGAGCAATGAGATGGCCAGGGTACGAGGCAACCCTGAGGAAATCTCCAGCCTTCCTAATGCAACTTATAGGAAACAGTTTTCCCCTGACTCTCAGTCTCGACCCGAAATGTCAACTATTCCTTTTCACCAGAGATGCTATCTGACCCGCTGAGTTACTCCAACTTTTTTTGTCTATTATAGGAAACAGGACCTGGGTTTAGATTGTCGTGAGACAGGTTAGTTTTACCCTACTGATGATGTGCTGATGATGTGCAATAGTAATGCCGCTCAGTACGAGAATAACCACAGGGTTAGACATTTGGCTGAGGAGCCAATGGTGTGAAGACACTTTCTGCAGCGTTATGCACTAAAGGACATAACATGCTGGAATAACTCAGTGGGTCAGGCAGCATCGCTGGAGAATATGGATAGGTGATGTTTTGGGTCGAGACCCTTCTTCAGACTCATCTTCGGACACTTAGTGTCCTTTTGTGTATTACCCAACATCTGCAGTTTTTAGTTTCTACATTCTGTAGCCTCTAAGAATCCTGTCTAAACATGAAGATGGACAGGATGGAAGGAAGTGACAAGCCTGTGATTCATTGACCGTTCTGCAGGTTCAGCTGGTCAAGAGCAGAGCAGCTGCCATTACCAGTCTGCGATGATTCCATCAGAATAGTTTCTATAGTGCATCTTTAGAAGTTCAAGGGAATCCTCATTTTAATTATCAAAAGCAAAGCCTTATAATTAGATTCATGAACATGCATTTCACCAAATAAAATGACACTACAAGCAGAGAGGTCCATAGTCCAAATTCTGGACGTTTTCCAGGCAAGGTGCCCCATCTAAGCTAGTCTCATTTGCCTGTGTCTGGCCCATATTACTCTCAACCTTTTCTATCCATGTACTTGTTCAAATGTCTTTTGAATGTTGTTATTGTACCTGTGTCAGCAATTCCTCTAGCAAGTCGTTCCATATACCCACAACCTCTATGTGAAAAGGTTGCCCCTTAGGTCCCAATTAAATCTTTCCCCACTCACCTTAAATCTTGAGTGAACAACCCTATGAAAAAGACAATGTGTATTTAACCTATCCCCCTCATGATGTTAAACATCTCTATAGGATCATCCCTTAACCTCCAAGGAATAAAGTCCTGGTCTACCTAACTTCTTCCTATAGCTCTGGCCTTCAAGTCTTGGCAACATCCTTTTAAATCTCTGCACCCTTTCCAGCTTAAATGCATTCTTTCCTATTGCAGGGTAACCAAACTGAACACAATACTCCAAGTGTGTAAGAAAGAACTGCAGATGCTGGATAAAATTGAAGGTAGATGCAAAATGCTGGAGTAACTCAGCGGGTGAGGCATCATCTATGGAGAGAATGAATGGGTGACGTTTCGGGTCGAGACCCTTCTTCACACTGATGTTGGGGGAGGGAGCGGACAAAGAGAGAAAATAGGCGGAGACAGTGGGACCAGAGGGGAACTGGGAAAGGGGAGGGGAGGGAGGAAGAAAGCAAGGGGTATCTGAAATTAGAGAAGTCAACGTTCATACCGCTGGGGTGTAAACTACCCAAGCGAAATATGAAGTGCTATTCCTCCAATTTGCATTGGGCCTCACTTTGACAATGGAGGAGGCCCAGGGCAGACAGGTTAGATTGGGAATGAACATTGACTTCTCTAATTTCAGATAGCCCTTGCTTTCTCCCTCCCTCTCCTCCCCCTTCCCAGTTCCCCTACTAGTCCCACTGTCTCCGCCTACTTTCTATCTTTGTCCCGCCCCCTTCCCCCGACATCAGTCTGAAGAAGGGTCTCGACCCGAAACATCACCCATTCCTTCTCTCCATAGATACTGCCTCACCCGCTGAGTTACTCCAGCATTTTGTGTCTACAATACTCCAAGTGCTGTCTCACCATTCTCTTGTACAACCGTTAGATAATGTCCCAACATCTATATTCATTTCTGAGACTGATGAAGATAAGTGTGCTCCTCAACCCCCTGTAATCCTCCATTGAGAGATACACTTGATCCTAGCTGCCTATACCTGATCCATGTCTCCTCCTTGTTCCTGACCAGAACTTCAATTTCTCTCGCCATGCAGGATTAATGACTCCTACTTACTTTGCCCTTCACTCTAACAGGAACATGCACAAACACACATAAAATAATCCCACTTTCCAGAGTGAACCTGCAAACATTTAGAACGTAAACTTGTGGACAATCCTGTTGTTATCCATAACTATTTTAAAGCTAATAGAACTGCGGTCACTGTCTGGCCACCAAAAGATTTGCCCACTGACACTTGTCTTGCCCAATTACCGAAGAGTAGATCAAACTTTGCCCTCTCTCTTGTAGGGCCCTCTACTTGTTGCCTGATGAAAACGGTAACCTTTTAATATCTGCCTCAATTTGATTTTTAGTTAAAAAAAATTAAGTTGATAATGTTTCTATAGTTGAGAAGATAAATTTAAGATTACTTCAATTGTGAGAGCACTTGTTTTAATGAATTATATATTTCATACTATTGCTAATTAGTTCAAGCCACAAGTATTTCGGGTGCAGAGTGAAATATTATTAAAATGTTATCACAAAATCTCAGGGTTAATAATCTCTGAACTGTTACCATTCCATGCTGGAAAGTGTAAGGTGAACAGGTCAAATAGTTAAACGCATGAATGAAAGGGGTAGTCTAAGATAGGGGTTTTAGTTCATGGAAATGGGAAAAGAAGGAGTTAATTTATTGGGATGGGTTCCATATAAGATTATTTTGTGCCATTGTCCTGGTAAATTGAAAATGTGGGGCATTCTCGTCAGGAAAAAAATCAAAGAGATAGGTCAAGCACTATCGCAAAATAACAATAGGATTAGCAAAATGTGACAGGAAATTGAGATATCTTAATGGTAACTGTTGCTGATCAAAACTAAAACAATTAAAGGTGCTCTTCCATGATGAGATAGATGAATTAAGGGATAACAAGACAGATGAATTAAGGGATAAATAATTAATCTTAAATACATTTAAATAGTTTTGATCTAAATAGAAGGTTATTTTTTGGCGGGTACATGATGTTTACATAGAACAAATAAAGTGTAATGGCCAGATTAAAGCCTGGAAAATAAAGATCTTGATAATAAAAATAATATAAAGGCAGGACTAATTATGGTTGGGAAGAGCAAGCAGAAGCAGGATAAGTGGAGAAGAAGCTGTTCTGGTTAGTAGTAGCATTAACATTATTTGAAAGGTATCAAGAAATAAAAGCTTGTAGAAATGGCAACACAAAAATTGTAGGTGACATTAATCTTCATATACAGAAGACTAATCAAATTGGCTGAAGTAGATTGGAGGATGTTCAGAGAAAACATTTAAAACTGTTTCCTGAAGCCACACATTTGGGAACCAATTTGGGACAGGTTAATTTGAGTAATGAGACACGGCTAATTAATAATCTCATGGTAAGGGATCCTGTAGGGAAAATGATCACTTTGTGATTGGATTTTATATTGAATTTGAGAGTGACACTGTTGAATCAGACACTAAACTTTGGGAATTAAAGAAAAGTTACGGTGGCGGTCACGGTGGTGCAGCTGTAGAGTTGCTGCCTTACAGCGAATGCAGCGCCGGAGACCCGGGTTCGATCCTGACCACGGGTGCTGTCTGTACGGAGTTTGTACGTTCTCCCCGTGATCTGCGTGGGTTTTCTCTGAGATCTTTGGTTCGAGATCCCACACTCAAAAGACGTACAGGTTTGTAGGTTAATTGGCTTAATAAATGTAAAAATTGTCCCAAGTGGGTGTAGGATAGTGTTAATGTGCGGGGATCGTTGGTCGGTGCGGATCCGGTGGGCCGAAGGGCCTGTTTCCACGCTATATCTCTAAACTAAAAACTAAACTTAAGCCATATACATAGATTGATGGGATAGATGGAAAAGCTTTTCCCACTGAGAGTAGGGAAGATTCAAACAAGGGGACATGACATGAGAATTAAGGGACTGAAGTTTAGGGGTAACATGAGGGGGAACTTCTTTACTCGGAGAGTGGTAGCTGTGTGCAATGAGCTTCCAGTGAAGGTGGTGGAGGCAGGTTCGTTTTTATCATTTAAAAATAAATTGGATAGTTATATGGATGGGAAGGGAATGGAGGGTTATGGTCTGAGCGCAGGTATATGGGACTAGGGGAGATTATGTGTTCGGCACGGACTAGAAGGGTCGAGATGGCCTGTTTCCGTGCTGTAATTGTTATATGGTTATATGGTTAGATTCACTAAAAGTAGAAAAGTTGATTCAAAGGCTTGCCATTAGACAAATATCAGAAAATTGTTTAGAGATATTTAATAAAATTCTCCTTTGACAAAGAAAAACCGCACTGGAAAAGTGATCCATTATTGTTATTGAAGTTAAGAACTATCAGATTAAAAGATGTACTTATCTTGAGAATTGGGATGGTTTTAGGAACCTGCAATGTGATCAATATTTTATTTGCTGTATTCACCATGGAGTATGATATGAAGACTAGGGTGCATGGGATCCAGGGAGAGGTAGCTAACTGGTACAGTATTGGCTTCCTAATAGGAAGCAGAGGTGTGAGGTGGAAAGTTGTTTTCAAGAGAGTCAGGAATGTTTTATTGTCATATGTCCCAGATAGAACAATTACATTCTTACTTGCAGCAGCACAACGGAATATGTAAATATAGTATACTGTAAACATTATAATAAATGAGAAAAAAAAGTTCAGTATGTGTACACACACACGTATATGTACACATAAAAAACAAACAATAATAGTGCAATAATAACAATGACAGTCTATGTAGTTCAGAGTTACTCATGCAATTTGTTACTCATGCATTTTGTGTCTATCTTTGGTATCAACCAGCATCTGCAGTTCCTTTTTATTACCCCGTGCAGTTGTAGTCATATTTGCCATATTTTTTAAATCAGCTCTTGCAAAAATGTGAACATTCATAGAACATAGCACAGTATAACATCAGCCCTTTAGCGCACAACGTCTGTGCCGAAAATGATACCAAGCCAAACACTTATATGCCTGCACATGATCCATATCCCCCCATTCCTTGCATATCCATGTGCCTATCCAAAAGCCTCTTAAACTCAAGTTGCCATCCTAATTATTTGCTTTATTTACTGATAGCTTTGTATATTTCATGTTGATGATGAGTGTGTTGAATAGTGCAGGAGATTTGTCAAATGGCCAACTCCTGAACTTATCTTTTTATGATTGTGCTAGAATATGTTATATTAAGAAGTTTGTTGTGAGATTTGAGCCATCAGACAGTGCACCATGGTCATCACAAATGTGATGATTAAGATGGCCACCATTTCCATGCTGGAAGCAATGGGTTTTATGTTTAATGTAAACACCCCCACATGAAATATTGGTGTCAGATACCATAAGGCTCCTTGGTCAAACATGCAGACGTTCTAACATGCTTGACAGTGTAGTGAGCTTTACAATTAAATGCCAGGCTGAGTTATTTTCAATAGAACTGATCAACAACATCCCCACCTGATTTCCTTGTCACCTTCCCTATCGGCATGTCATCATGTCAAACAAAGTGGAACTTTGAAGTAGCAGTATACTAATGTAATGATCAATAAAATGAATAAATACAATGACGCATGCAAAACAGCAGAATGATCCAAAGTTAGTAGTGCAACTTTAGTAGTAGTGTAAAATAATATTAAAGTACAGTAACAGAACAACCAAATAAGGTAGTGCAAAGAAGAAGAGTATGTGATAGCACCTCTGTGAAGAGTGTGTGAAAGAGGTGATTGATTCAGGAAAAGAACAGGAAAATAACTCAGTGGGTCAGGCAGCTTCCTGGAGAACATGGATAGGTGATAGACACAAAATGCTGGAGTAACTCAGCGGGACACATCTCTGGATAGGTGATGTTTTGGGTTGGGACCCTTGATTGGTTCAGGAGTCTGATTGCAATGGGGAGAAAGTTGTTCTTAGGTTGGGACATTGAGCTACTAAATCTATCTGTTAAATTAGATGCTATGCAAGTAATTGAGGCACTTGCATTCAAAATGTATGTACAATTAAATGCTTTGTTATGCATGCCATCCAATCAAATCAGATAATACTATAAGCCATGAGTCATCGGAAATGTCCTCATTCTTCAAGGAACAGGGGTTCCCCTCCCCTACTATAGATGAGGCTCGCACCAGGGTCTCCTCCATACCCCATAACAGTGCTCTCTCTCCCCATCCCCCCACTCGCAACAAGGGCAGAGTCCCCCTCGTCCTCACCTTTCACCCCACCAGCCGTCACATACAACAAATAGTCCTCCGTCAGTTTCGCCACCTACAACGTGACCCCACCACTCGCCACATCTCCCCATCTCCCCTCCCTGTCTGCTTTCCGCAAAGACCGCTCCCTCCGTAACTCCCTTGTCAATTCTTCCCTTCCCTCCCGCACCACCCCCTCCCCCGGGCACTTTCCCTTGCAACCGCAAAAGATGCTACACTTGTCACTTTACCTCCCCCCTCGACTCCGTTCAAGGACCCAAGCAGTCGTCCCAGGTGTGACAGAGGTTCACCTGCATCTCCTCCAACCTCATCTATTGCATCCGCTGCTCTAGATGTCAGCTGATCTACAACGGTGAGACCAAGCGTAGGCTTGGCGATCGTTTCGCCGAACACCACCGCTCGGTCTGCATTAACCAACCTGACCTCCCGGTGGCTCAGCACTTCAACTCCCCATTCCGTATCCGACCTCTCTGTCCTGGGCCTCCTCCATGGCCAGAGTGAGCACCACCGTAAATTGGAGGAACAGCACCTCATATTCCGCTTGGGCAGTCTGCATCCTAGTGGTATAAACATTGAATTCTCCCAATTCCGTTAGTCCTTGCTGTCTCCTCCCCTTCCTAGCTCTCCCTCGGCCCTCGGGCTCCTCCTCCTTTTTCCTTTCTTCTCCGCATCCCCCCCCCCCCCCACCCTCCATCAGTCTGAAGAAGGGTTTTGACCCGAAATGTTGCCTACTTCCTTCGCTCCATAGATGCTGCTGCACCCGCGGAGTTTCTCCAGCACTTTTGTCTACCAGATAATACCATACATAGGTACAATCAAGCCATACTTAAGTACATTAGTAGAGCAAAGGAAAAGATAGAGAGAGCAGAATATAATTCGCAACAGATAGCACAATGGGCTAAGAGTTCGGTTGGCGACCGGAAGGTAGCCGGTTCAAATCCCGCTTGGAGTGCATACTGTCGTTGTGTCCTTGGGCAAGACACTTCACCCACCTTTGCCTGTAATGGAATGTTACGGCGGCAGGCGCGGGCACACCGCGACGCCCTGTGTCTCCCTTTCAAGGGAGACGCTAACAATGCATTTCGTTGTCTCTGTACTGTACACTGACAATGACAATAAATTGAATCATTTCATTTCATTTCAACATTGTATCGCAACAGTTCCAAAGACAATGTTCAATGTCCACAATGGGGTGGAGGTGATTTGGATAGGACCCTAGATTATGGAAGGACCGTTCAGATGCCTGATAACAGAGTTGGAAAAGTCTTCCTGACTCTGGTGGTGGTTCCTGGTGGTGCGTGCTTTCAAACTGCTGTTTCATCTGACTGACGGAAGCAGGGAGAAGATTGAATGGCTGGGATGGGACAAGACTTTGTTCTGTTGGTTGCTTTTCCAAGGCAGAGTGGATTGTAGATGGTGGAGAGTCTGGTCTGTGTGAATGGACTGGCCTACTTCCACAATGTTTTGCAATTTCTTGTATTCTTCGGCAAAGCTGTTAGCAAACCAATCTGCGATGCAACCTGACAGTATATTTTCTATAGTCCATACGTAAACGTTTGAAAGAGATATTGGAGACACACCAAATTCCTGTCACCTGAGGAAGTAGAGGCATTGGTGTGTCTTTTTAACTGTTGCTCATGTGGTTGGTCCATGACAGATCGTTGGTAATATTGACTCCAAGTGGAAGCTCTCAACCATTTCCACTTCGGTACCATTAATGCTGGGGGTGGGAGATTGCAACCTTCACATGGCCCACCCTGTTTCGACGAATGCAATCAACCCGGCGTGCACAATCAAATAAGATCAAATAGAACAAGTTGCCCTACAACTTTAGGCTGTGCACGCCATACGTAAGAAGAAGAAGACCATTGATGCTGATTGGGGCATGTAACCCACCATGCTTCATGGTCTATTACTAGCTCCTTTGTCTTGCCAACATTGAGGGAGAGGTTGTTGTCCTGACACCATGTTACTAAACTCTTCTCTCTTTCCCTGTACTTCATCTCATCATTGTTCGTGATCCGGTCCACCACATTGGTGTCATCAGCAAGCTTGTAGGTGGAGTAGAGCTGAATTTAGCTGCACTGTTGTGAGTAAATAGGAAGTATAGAAGGGGACTGAGAAAGAACCCTCGCAGGGCACCGACAAACAACAGAGGACCCAACACTAATCCATGTGGCATACCAATGGCACATTAGATTAGATTAGATTAGATTAGATTAGATTCGTTTATTGTCATTCAGACCTTTCGGTCTGAACGAAATTTCGTTTCCCTGCAGTCATACATATAATAAAAAATGACAAAAAACACACAATCAATACAAATTTAACATCCACCGCAGTTAGTTCACCAAACACCTCCTCACTGTGGTGGAAGGCAAAATCTTAAAGTCTCGGTCTCTTCCCTCTTTGTTCTCCCACAGGCCTCCAATCCTGAGAAACAACCTTCCATGGCAATGTTTGCCTCCTACCACCAGGGCAATTTTGTATATAATTGGCCATCTTATCCTGGATTTCATGAGTTCAAATATTCTGGAGCAGCCTACCATGATGTTGGACTTTGAAGACAATGTTTACTGCCTGGATCTTGTCAATCCTCTTGGTCTTCTCATCGAAAAACACATTTGAAACTGCGAGACTCAATTTCCACACAATATTAGCTATTCTTAAATAAAGACACAATGTTGAAAGTCACTGATTATTCTTCTTCTTATTATTTTCTTTACCAGTGGAGATAAATCGGACTGGAATAGTTGTACTTACGGAATCATATTTGACAGAGAGTGCCAGATGCTTTCGCCACATTCTGTGACTGGCTTATCCCAGTGTGGAATATCAGAATGTACAAGAAATCCATATGAGCTAGCATTTGCCATGAGGAAGCTTCTTTAAATTTCAGCAGAGATCTTTAAGATCAATTACGATACATTTTCATGGTAGTAAATGCAAGAAACAGTTGTAAAAGTCAACAGTTTTAATAGAAACTAGACCAAGTGGGACCCGTTGGGTCCCGTCTCCTCAACGTGCATTTGCAGGGGGGGGGGCGGCCTGCTGTGTCACACACACACTAACCGCCCCTACACACACACAATAACCACCCCCCACACACACACACTAACCACCCTCCACACACACACACACACACACACTAACCCTACCACACACGCACACACACAAACACTACCACACACACACACACACACTAACCACCCCCTTGATATTATATTAATATTATTCATTCACTCCTTTTACCCCTTTCCCCCGCCCTATCCACGCGCTGTGAGTGGGTCATCTGAGAAAGGCAATCAAAGTTTTGTCATATTTTTAAACATTTTCCGTAATGTCGAGAAATAAAACATGAAATTTTCAGATGTAGATTTGGACTCCACGGGAAAAATGTCTACCGGAACATGTAGAAATATTATCGTTTACGGCGTCAACGTTTCGCGAAGATGTGATTATACACAAACAAACACACACACACATCCAAGATCAGACTTTTAATAGCTACCATCGTCTCCTCAACGCGCAGTTGCGCAGTTGTGGGGTGGGGGGGGGGGGGGGCTGGGGTGTCACACACACTCACTAACCACCCCCTACACACACACACACACTAACCACCCCCCACACACACACATTAACCACCCCCCCACCACACACACTAACCACACCCACACACACACACACACACACACTCACACACACACACACACACACACACACACACACACACACTAACACCCCGTTGATATTATATTAATATTATTCATTCGCTCCTTTCACCCCATCCCCCACCCTTTCCACTCACACATAGCCCCCAACTGCGCAGGCGAGGCTAGAGTGGGAGAGAGAGGGCAGAGACAGAGGCAGAGAAAGGGCAGCGACAGAGGGCAGAGAGAGAGGGGGCACCACTCCACCACTCACCCATAGGTCCCAATACTCACCACTCCCTAGAGAGGGAGGACCCGAGGACCCGAGCTGAGTATCCAAGCCGAGGACGCGAGCCGACCCGAGGAAAAGACCCGACCCGAGGACCGGAGCCGAGAAATCAGCCGGCCCAGTACAGGGCCCGACTTGCTTGTTCTTTCTGCGTCTTTTGAATAACCGGGGGTAGAGGTTAGGGAGAGGTTGGGGGGTGGCGTCACTCGCAGTGAGTGGAAGACAGCACGGAGCTGACCCATTGTGACATCATCGGCAAAAGGCAGTCATTTTAAATTCAAAATGTTGTCATTTTTTAAACATTTTCAGTAATGTCGAGAAATAAAACATGAGGGGGGAGTTGGTAGAGGAGGGGTGGAGGGGGTGGTGGAAGAGAGGCCGGGGGGGAGGGGGGTGTGTGATGATGATATTTGATGATGTAATGCTAAATAAATGTATTAAGCATATCTTGGCCGAAGGTAAAATGTATAGTATCCAAATGAAGAGCTGGAGAAAATTAGTAGTAAATAGAAAAAATTGAGTGATCTTTAATAGATTTTAAGTTTGCTTGGAGTTTTATATTGTCCAGAATGGTATAATAGCAAAAGCAGGAGGATTCAAACCCTCATGTATGTATGACTTCCAGCACTGCTTGTCAAGTGACTATACCTGCTGCTATTGTTTGTTTGGCCTTGTTTCTTGGGCACTGCCATCACTTCCAGAGGAGATAATGAGTATAGAAGCTGGGATGTAATGTTAAAATTGTACAAGGCATTGGTTAGACCAAATCTGGAGTATGGTGTACAATTTTGGTCGCCCAATTATAGGAAGGATGTCAACAAAATAGAGATAGTACAGAGGAGATTTACTAGAATGTTGCCTGGGTTTCAACAACTAAGTTACAGAGATAGGTTGAATAAGTTAGGTCTTTATTCTCTGGAGCGCAGAAGGTTAAGGGGGGACCTGATAGAGGTCTTTAAAATGATGAGAGGGATAGACAGAGTTGATGTGGACAAGCTTTTCCCTTTGAGAATAGGGAAGATTCAAACAAGAGGACATGACTTCAGAATTAAGGGACAGAAGTTTAGGGGTAATATGAGGGGGAACTTCTTTACTCAGAGAGTGGTAGCGGTGTGGAATGAGCTTCCAGTGGAAGTGGTGGAGGCAGGTTCATTGGTATAATTTAAAAATAAATTGGATAGGCATATGGATGAGAAGGGAATGGAGGGTTATGGTATGAGTGCAGGCAGGTGGGACTAAGGGAAAAAAAAGTTGTTCGGCACGGACTTGTAGGGCCGAGATGGCCTGTTTCCATGCTGTAATTGTTATATGGTTATATGGTTATAATGACAATGTAGTTATCTATAAGGAAAATGCATCATCAAATTGGTTCATTATCGGTCAGTAGGACCAGCTGTCTAGGAGCAGACCTTAGTCCATATCTTCCTCTTTCTATCCCTGCCCACGATATCTCAAGCATGGTAAAGACTTACACTGCAAAAAGAAGGGCTTTTTTCATAAAACAAGATTTGTTCGTTATAAAGGTTCAGTGTTTTATACAGGAGCTGCGCGTACAAATAGCTGATATCGTCAATGTGTTATGTAGCAGATGTCCCTCCATGTGCCTGGAACCTGCTGACATTTGGATATGTGGAAGAACTGAGCTACATAATAAAATTTGATTGAAATTAAATGCGTCCTTGGCCATTGTATCTGTTCATTTCCTGCACTCAACAGTGTATATTTGTAGTCAGCTCCACAGTTAATTTATTTAATCAGGATGCATGTAGGGAAGCTACACTTTGTTTTAACTGAGCACTGTGGCAGATGTCAGGTTGCACATCATTACACGTGATACACTCTGTATAAGTGGTGCCATTGCTGTGGCTCACAGAACCTGAAGTCCAAGCCACTTTTTACCTATGACTGTAGCAAAGCTAATCATAAGACGATCACATTTCAAATGCATATTGCTTCAACCTAAATGATTGTAATGACTAATTTTCTGTCTTAGTTAATGGTTAAAACAATATATTTAGGCATTATCTTTCCCAGTTTACTCAGAATGGTTAAGGATCTTTTTTCTCAAAGAATAATGAATAAATAATGTATTCGATTTTTTTAAAATAAGCTCAAATACATTTCCAGAAGTATACCAGTGAGAGGTAAAACGATTAAACGGAAATGCCTGAACAAAGTCTCTTAGAGGACTTCTCGGCCTGCCTATCTGAGCAGTCTGTATTAAAAATTACCTTAAAAATCTGATGGATTATTATACTATATTAAATAATAATATTAATGAAAAACACAAGTCTTAGATTGAATTTAGATTTTACTCTGTATTATCTCACTCTATTATGCATTTTCTGCCACATATTCTGTTAAATACTATATCTACTGTACCTGATGGACCTCAGGGAATTTCAAAGATGATCTGAGCTGTCTAAAAAACCTTATAAAGTGCTTATGCTTTTACAGTTTAATTTGGTGCTGAGATAGTATTTTAGGAAATTTTCCATGAAATTTTCACTATATAATAAGCAGTGCTAAAATCGTGCAATTTATTCCCCTACCACACAAGCTCAAAACAGTAGCCTAATCATAGATTCTGAATTCCAATACCCTGATGGATTTTCATCACCATAAAGAGGTTGCTGTTGCTGCACAATTCAATCTTGGTGCCACATTATGCCATTAAGGAGTTTCTCACGCCCAATTTGTGTTTATGGTGCAATGTCTCATTGTAATCCTCCTGTAAAAATCTTTAAATAATTACTATCCAATTGCTTTCAAGAAACTGTGATCCAATGGGGAACCAGTACAATTGTTTGGGTAAAATGAATTGCACTGTTCTTATAATTGTATATCTGCATTGTTGAACAGTAAAAATGACACCCTTTGTATCAAAGAGATACAAAGACCTTGATTGGCAGATTTGAAATGAAAAAAAAATCACATAATAGTTTGTAAGTTTATTGAAATAAAAATTTGAATGTTTCTTTTATTTGGAAAAAACTTAGGATTACAGCTAAAACGTTATACAATGTGTGCAGAGGAATAACAGCAAGAAACAGCATGTAATGTTGCCTTGATTTTAAAAGTAAATTCTTGTGGGGAAGGTTGTTGAAGAAAAAGATATGTTTAGTCAGGTGAAACCAGAAAGACTTACCCTTGGAAGTTTTCCTCTTAACGAATTGATGAGAAACAAGGTCTAACAATTTCAGCCCTGCTATGGTAGAAATTGAACATTTGTGTTATAATTAGGAGGAAAAATATAGGAGGCAGTGATTATATAAATGTGATTAAATTCTTATTGAAATAAATTTTAAAGTACACTTGTTAATATTCACTTTGATATGCAGTAGAATTATGATAATCAACTTCAATATTAAATATCAGTTGCTCATTATAGAAATTCTGCACTTGAGGATCAAATGTACATATTCTTGAATTAAAATTAAAAAAAACCCTGCAAATGCTGAAGATCTAAAATGAAAACAGAAAATGTTGGAAACATTTAGTAAGTCAGGCAGGATTATTAGGAAAATACAGAGTTAATGTTTCAGGTTGAAAACGTTTTGATAAAGCTCAATCTTCAGTATGTAATCTGATATGCAACCTCAACTGATTGAATGCATATGAATATTGAAATTTTCAGTAATTGTATTTAAATTTGTACTGAATACGCGCTTTACAAAGTTCTACACAAGGTATACAATTTTGTAAAAATTCGTTTTTAGCCCATGGTTATACTATATCAATTGACCTACGCTTTACCAGCATAAAGAACTCTGATTAGGAAATGGTAAATTCAATTGTTAAAAGACTACAGGAGGAGCTGAAAAAGGAGCAGGAAGAAAGAACACTGGAGGACACTGCAAAAGCTTTCAAATCAGTTAAAAAGGGAAACCATCAGAACAAATGTTTCCACAACCTCCAATCTTACATCACAGTAGTTGCATACAACTTTTAACGTTTTCTCTTCTGGTCCACCTCTGCCAAATCTTGAATCCCTCAATGATGTGTGCCCTCATTTTATGCTCCTCCTACCACTGAGTTACATTCTGTCAGTTGCTGGTATATCTGAAGACGTGTTAAGTTTCACACATACCAACCCCTTATTACTAACCCCTATCCCAACCCCTTCAAACCTTTCTGATTTATCATACATTTAATCTAACAAATATTCTCCAATTAAATATATTGCTAAAATTGGCTCTTGTCACAAACTAGGAGGCGATCAACTGAACGCTAATTACAATAAAGCTTAGAGGTATAAAGGATAGAGGTATAAGACTTGGCAGTGGGATGACGCATCAGGTGAAACCACATGCTTTATGAACTTCTTAATAGCAACTGCCATTTTATTATCCCCAAATCATTGCAAAATTTATAGAGAGAAATTCTGAGGACTTTGAAAGGATTGAAAATATACAGTTTACGCTATTATTCAGAATTCTTATAAGAAGTAAATTCATGATATACGTTCTTTAGTACATATAACTGAATAAATATTATTATAACTAGAAACATATTTTTTAAATCTTTACATGGTGCTGTTAATAGAAATTCAGTTCAGTAACTTTGTTCTTTTTATGCGCCATCCATCAATGCATTTATTTGGAAAAACATATGCTCAGCATTTACTCTACACCATCTGAAAATATTCACCTTTTTGTAAATTATGTTTAAATTGATTTTGATAGACTGATAGTAACAGGGAACAGAACAAAGCTTTCCAAAATTGGCAGAAAAAATGACAGCAATATACTCCAGGAACAAATATAGTGCTGAAAGGGTTAAAAATTACCGATTTTTTTTTTAATGAGCAAATATTCGATGACTGGAGTGCAATAATTTAGTTTCATGGTGTATTAAGTCAGATCATAACGCTCCTGACGTTAAAGAAAGTGATGAAAATTAAACATCTAGTTATACACACTGCGTGTTCCACTTGCAGCTTGCGCTGCAGGTGTCACTTTTTTTTCTCTCAGTTCTTTTTAATCTTTTATTCATAGCATTGCAGGTGATGAAAAATTTATGCTGTGAATGTGGCATTAAAATAAATGCAAAATGAAAACGCAGGCAGCTTATACTGACAACTTAAATATATTTTTCAACACTGAGTTGCACATTGTTAGTAGATATCCCTAGTATGTTATAATGAGTTTTTGTCACAAACTAACCTTCCAGACACAAACAGGAAACACAATTCACAATGTACAATCAGATTATGTGAATTAAGTGCTGAATGTGATTTAACCCTTTGATGACTATCACAAATATTCCCATGATATCAAATAATCATTCAGTGCTTTATTCTTTCTGGTAGGCTAGAAATTAATCTCATCCTTATCATATGTTATATACACTGTTCAATAGACTTGAAGCTGAAAATCGATTGTAAAAATCAATTGACATTTCTTTATGCACTGTGAAATTGTATTGTGTTTTTCTGTGCGTGTTACATATCTTTCCTTGGAGGCTACTGATGCACAATAGGAGAAAAGACGTTTGATGTTATTGCTGAAACTGAAGCATATATAGGCATATGCATTGCAACCCTGTCTTGAATGGAAATGCAGGCTTTAGCAGGAGTAGTAATGCCTATGCAATCCTCAATTAATGGGGCAATCTTTCCTTGCTATCAAGGAGCTATGTCATAGAAGGCAACCGTGGAATTTTCTGCTGGGCTCTTTTTCTCGGATTTAGCAGAGAAAAATATTTTGGTATGGGCTTGCTCTCATCCATTCCACTGATTCCACCAGATGTTGACTCAGACACCACAATACCTGATTTCCCATGCAACTATGTCCATTCCACCATTCAGAGTAAATGCAAGGGCAAGCCTCAGGGTAAGCTGAATTATGCCTGCTGCCTGCAGCAATGGTTGCCTTTTATAATGCTGCTTTAAGAGGTCCCACCTTTGTGGGTGAAAACAAATATAAGTTTAGCTTCTTGTGCAACTTTAAAAATATTCTGTACTGTAACCCCTTGCAATAATGGACCACGAGGCGGGGAATAGTGTCCATTATTGCTGATTGTCCTCTATAACTGGGTGTAGGGGGATAAATATTAATGTCTAATGAAAGGCCGGATGGGAAGAAACACGGCAGATAGTAGCATTTCTGACTTGCGGAAACTCTATGATACAGGTAATTCTCGGAACGTTTACACGACTCTGGAAGTGTGTATAGTTATAAAGAACAGGTAAGGGCCTGTCCCACTGTACGAGGTAATTCAAGAGTTCTCCCGAGTTTCCCCTATTTGAACGGAGAATTATGGTAATAGCCTTTTGTAGCTACTCGGGGCTCTTGTGGACATTTTTCACAGTGCTGAAAAAACGTCACGAGTTACCGCGTTTCCCGAGTGCTTGCCGTTAGCATTACGAGCCGCTACGAGACATCCACGAGCTCTGACGTAGCCGCTACGTACATTCTACGCACTTACCACGAGTTTGATTTTTTTTTAAACTCGGGAGAGCTCTTGAATTACCTCATACAGTGGGACAGGCCCTTTATCCTGCTCTGAGTAAGATGATTGTGGGAAATTTCTGTTGTTGATATTTTATGTTGTTCTCTGAACAAGTCCCAACTTGGATTTGTGAACATAGTTCCTTGAAAGTGGCATCACAGGTAAATAAGTGGTCAAGAATGCTTTTGGCATTTTGGCCCTCATCTGTTGAGTATAGAAGTTGAATATAGAAGATGTTACAGCTGTACAAGGCGCTGATGAGGTCACAGTTGGAGTATTGTGTTCAGGTTTGGTCACCCCGTTATTGGAAATATGTTATTACACTGGTAAGAGTGCAGAGAAGACTTACAAGGGTGTTGCCAGGATTTGAGGGCCAGAGCTATAGGGGAGAAGTTGGGCAGGCTTTGACTGTATTCTTTGTAGAGTAGGAGGACGAGAAGTGATCTTCTCGAGGTGTAAAGATCATGAAGGAAATCGATAGGGTGGATGCACAGACTCTTTTACCCGGACTAGGTGAATAACGAACCAGAGGACATAGGTTTAAGTTGAGAGGAGTAAGATTTAATAGGAACCTGCGGGGAAACGTTTTCCACACAGAAGAGTGGTGGTATATGGAATAAGCTTCTGGAGGAGGTAGTTAACGCAGAAAGTAGAACAACATTTAAAGGACTGGTACATGGATAGGAAAAGGCTAGAGGGATATGGGCCAAAAGTGGATAGATGGTACTAGATGGTGGATAGTTGGCATGGGCTAGCTGAGCCAAAGTGCCTGTTTCCATGCTCTATGACTCTAAGTAGATTGGATTTACTGGCACCTATCTTTTGGCACAATGCTAAGCCTTGTAGTGTCTTTAGTGAGCCTGAGCAGTGTGGGACATCAAGCCGACCAACATTTTGGCTTTG
The DNA here is from genome assembly GCF_028641065.1 of Leucoraja erinaceus. NCBI lineage: Eukaryota > Metazoa > Chordata > Chondrichthyes > Rajiformes > Rajidae > Leucoraja > Leucoraja erinaceus. The sequence continues at coordinate 102,375,437 of NC_073379.1, forward strand.
AGTGCCCACCATAACTCTGAAAGCAAACCATGTCGCCCATTATGGTCCAATGCCAATTTGATGCAAGCACTTAGCTTTTGAAATTCTACAGTCCAGCTGATTCTCTTAACTTCATGTTGCTGAGCATGTATTTAGCAACAGGCGGTATCCCACAAGCTGCATCATTTACAGTGATAATCTATTACTTTCACGTTAGCTTCTGGTTATTTTTTTTTGTTATTGTTGCAATTTTCCAGTGTTTGTTCATTTCCAGAGTTTGCTCTAAGTTGCAGAAGTCTACAGGGAATATTTTTATTCTAACTTATTTACAGATGGAAAAGCCATCATATTTTGTCAATCATTCATTTCCCTTGAAATGGTGATCGTGATCTGTCTTCTTGAACTACAGCAGCTCTTCCAGTGAAGGTACTCATTGCAGGATCCGCAATTTCCAATCTGATCTTGCACTCTCAGTGTCATGCAGTTGGCACTTTCATGCTTCATGTTACTGCTAATCCCGGGGATGTCGAAGGTGGGAGTCCTGGTAATGGTAATGCCTTTGAATGAAAGATTCAAAGACTATTTGCTATCTTTTTTTACTACTTTTTAGACCTTGTTGCAAGCAAGCATGAACTGCCTTGTTGTCTACAATTGAAATGGAATTCTGACATTGCACAATTATTTGCAAACATTCCCATTTCTGATGTTATGATAAAAGTAACACAATTGATGATGCAGCTAAAGGTGGGGCGCTGCCCTGAAAAACACTTGCAGCAATGGCCTGAGGTACAACTCTCTTCCTTCGTGTAAGGCCAACCATTCAAATGTTTTTACCCTGGATGACCATTAACTAATTCTAACTAATATCTAAAATTAAGCAGGATCTGTCAGAATCTCTAGCAAATTAACATGTGAGTCCAGCATTTGTGATCTTAACCGATAGCGTTTCTGACACGGAAACTTTATGATACAGGTAGTTCTCGGAACCTTTACACGACTCTGGAAGTGTGTATAGTTATAAAGAACAGTTATCCTGCTCTGAGTAAGATGATTGTGGGAAATTTCTGTCGCCCATATTTTATGTTGTTCTTTGAACAAGCCCCAACTTGGATTTGTGAACTATATTCACGCAGGCGATATTATATGCCTCCCTTCCTTAAGTCTACCTCCTGTGCTGATGGTCAGTGAGGAGGAAGTGTTGTGTCCAACTGATACTTATTGAGGTCTGCTGATGAGGAAGTTGAAGATAGAAATGTACAGGGATGAGGAGAGACCCAGTTCCCCAAGTTTGACACTAAGTTGAGAAGGGATAGCAATGTTAGGTGCTGAGCTGTAGTCAATTAACAGCAGCCTGACATTTAAATAGGAGCAACTGAGGAATAGAAGAAGAAGAGAGGGAGCAGAAAAACTCAACAGCTTTGGCTGGCCTGGCATTCTGCAAATGACTAATTAAAGTGCAATTTCATTTGTCTCAACCACAATTCCCAATTCATTGACAATCCAAAACTTACCTAACTCTGTCATTTGCTTGGGCACTATGTAAAAATCAAAGTCAATGCAAACTAAACATTCCAAACCAAATACATAAAATAAATAATTTCCTAGAAAAGTAAGTTAATTAATCTAACATTCCTTTACACATTGTCTGTCTTCTATATGTCTTTCCTTTCCTTGGTGCTACTGTACAGAGTGGTCTAATGGCTATGGTATGTGTAATGGAAAGGTACTAATTTTCAGAGGAAAATATTATACAATGACTTTGGATAATAACCAAAGTAGATCTGATCCTTGAAGGTTCAGAAAGAGACTAAGCTGTCTTGGAATGGGTGACAGTAGTTTTGTTCTGCAAAAGGAAAAGGACAAGTGTATTAAGTTATATTTTGAGTGATATGGCAGCCATTGTACAACAGCGGATTTTGAGAGAACAATAAGAGCAGTGGAACAAGGAAAATGAGCTATAATGAGTGATGAAGTGTGGCAAATTAGTGGCAGGACATGTGCATATTTTAAAATATATCCACTACTTGAGTAAGATCATTGAACTACTTCCAGGATGACTTGCATCCAGTGCTTTCAGACAGTCTGCCCGAATATCATTCAGGCCTCTGATGGACATACCTCTTCTTTTGATTCATTGCAACCTTCAGTACAGCATTTGGAAACTATGGAGACGAATAGCACGTCATATTTGACAATTATTAACCATTTTTAGGCCAATTAGAATTCTTAGGATGGAGACCCAAGAAGGATGGAGTATGAGGAAAGGCCCAATTTGAGACATCACCTGTCCATTCCCTCTAGAAATGCTGTCTGACCCACTGAATTTTTCCAGCATTTTGTGTTTTACTTAAAATTGTAGGAGCCCTAATTGCACCCAATGCAGCTACCAGATACTTCCTGTTTAAAAGGTGCAGGGTAGCTCTAAATACGAATAGTCAATTATGATTGAAATATTATTTGCGTAAGTTTGGTGCATGTACATCCTAAGAAATCCTAATATGTATCAATTCATTTGCAGGATAAATGACTCTAAAAATGTAATTATCGTGTCCTTGCCAAACATAAGGTTTAGCACTACACGCTATGAATTCCAGTTGTGGAGACACTGGTACCGTTGCCTCGCCATGTATTCACATACAAGGAATTTGCGTTGGTGCTCCGCGTGCAAGTGACAACATGACAAACAGTGCAATTAGGAATGACACATAAAACATTCAACATTAATAATAAAACATTATTGATTAAACATGTGAATTAAATAAAATACCAGAGCAAAAGGAGGCAACAGATTTTTGGTTATTGAGTACAGCTGCTACTTGTGGGAAAAAACTGTTTTTATGTCTGGCTGTGGCAGCTTTGACAGTACGGAGTCGCCTTCCAGATGGAAGAGATTCAAAGAATTTGTGGCCAGGGTGAGAGGGGTCAGAGATGATCGTACCCGCTCGCTTCCTGGCCCTTGCAGTGTACAGTTCATCAATGGAGGGAAGGTTGCAGCCAATAACCTTCTCTGCTGATCGGCCGATTCGCTGCAGCCTCCGGATGTCGTGCTTGGTGGCTGAGCCAAACCAGACCATGATGGAGAAGGTGAGGACAGACTCTACGATGGCCGTGTAGAATTGGACCATCATTGCCTGTGGCAGATTGTGTTTCCTCAGCTGTCGCAGGAAGTACATCCTCTGTTGTTTCTATGTTTCTATGTTGTGCCTTTTTGACTGTGGAGTCGATGGTGGCCCCCCATTTAAGGTCCTTGGAGATAATGGTTCCCAGGAACTTAAAAGACTCCACAGATGTGACTGTGGTGTTGTTGATGGAGAGTGGGGTGAGGGTAGGGGGAGCTCTCCTAAAGTCTACAATCAATTCCACTGTCTTAAGAGCATTGAGCTCCAGGTTGTTGCGATGGCACCAGGACGACAGCTGTGTCACTAGGCAGAGTCCTCCCCATCCTGGATCAGTCCAATCAGGATTGTGTCATCCGCAAACTTGAGAAGCTTGACAGAGGAGTCAGTGGAGGTGCAGTCGTTGGTGTAGAGAGAGAGTAGAGGAGAGGGGAAAGTACGCAGCCTTGCGGTGCTCCTATGCCAAGGGTCTGCGAGTACGAGATGTGCTTTCCCAGCCTCACATGCTGCTTCCTGTCTGTCAGGAAGCTGGTGATCTCAGGTTCAGGCACAGTCAACTTGGAAAGTTTGGAGTGTAGTAGCTCTGGCACAATGGTGTTGAATGCAGATCTAAAATCAACAAACAAAATCCTCGCATAGGTCCCCTGGCGGTCTAGGTGCTGGAGGATGAAGTGCAGGCCCAGGTTGACTGCGTCATCCACAGATCTATTGGCCTGATATGCAAATTGCAGAGGGTCCGTCAGGGGGTTCGTGATATTTTTCAGCTTGGCCAGCATAAGCCTTTCAAAGGTCTTCATGACTACAGAGGTCTACAGGCATTGATCATCGTTTTTTATTGTTCATTTTTGTATATCCTTTTAAGAGTCTTGGTGCCATAGATCATCCAGCAAGGAAATAGGCCTTTGTGCCCATCAAGACCACGCCAACCACCTAACAAACATCCACACTAGTCAAACATTATTTCCATTTTTTATTCTTTCCACATTTTCAACATCTCTATTCCTCACCCATACACTCGGAGCAACTTACAATTGCTAATTAACCTGCCAACCCATACACTTTGGAATGTAGGAGGAGACTGGAGTACCCGAAGGAAGCTTGTGCAGTCATAGAGTGAACTTGCAACCTCTACGCACAGCACCAAAGGTCAGAATTGAACCCTGTTCACTGGAGCTGTGATGCAGTAGCTTCACCAGCTGCCAATTGTACTGCTCAAAATGTAGTACGGGTACCTGCCCCAATCTCCCACGGAGGTAGTGTCGTCCAGATTTCAAACACTTTCTGGATGAGAAAGTTCTTCCTAAATCCACCTCTAAGCCCATTATCCTATACCTATGCCCTAAACTTTTAGATATCTCTGCTATGGAGAAAATGTTTCCAATTATCCCCTCATAATTTAGCATATCTCTATTAGGTCGGTCATCAACCTCCTCTGCTTCATGCAAAACAAACCCATCCTATTCAGACTCTTCGTATAATTTATATGGCCCATCACAGGTAACATCCTTGTGAATCGGCTCTGCTTCCTGTCAAATGAAATCACACGTTAATGAAATACATAAGTAAAAAAGCTTTGGACTTTTAGATAAGATAGATACTTTACAAACTTACTGATTCATTTGGACCCGTTGTCCCAGGTTCAAACAGGAAGGGCTGGTCCCTGCACGCAATACCACCAAACACATATTCCCATATTGACACAACATAATTTACATAAACTTTCCATGCTGGTATCGCTTGGGGTGGCAGGCCAGTCCCTCAAGCCTTATCTGCTGGCACTGCACTCACCCCTGGTGGGCTGGCAGTTGACTCATGGCTAGAGTCATACCATTTCAAAAGCCCCCAAGGCTGGCAAATTCAAATTGTTTTCCTACCATTGAAGCCACGCAGGGGGTGGCCACCGAATTCGCATCCATTTTCATTGGTGTTGGAGCCAAGGTGCAAGGCCACTCGCAAAGTGCAGTTTCATACCACTTCAAGCAGGATGCAAGTCCGGCCAAATTCAAGTGATGTTCATTCCATTTCAAGCAGGGCTCTGCAAGGCCCCCGCAAATGCGGCGGGGGAATTTCGCCGTTGCGAAACCACCTGAAAACCACACAAAACAACAAAGCTAACGGGTTCAGTAGACACAGCCGTAAGAAGGAACCTGTCGATGCTGGAGAATCGAAGGTACACAAAAAAGCTGGCGAAACTCAGCGGGTGCAGCAGCATCTATGGAGCGAAGGAAATAGGCGACGTTTCGGGCTGAAACCCTTCTTCACCGCATTTGGTGTGTCCGGTAATTTGCAGCTCAGACGGACGGTGACCTGAATTCCCTTCCCCATCATGCCCGGCTAAGCCTGTTGGACACTGTGGAGGGGGACTCGTAAGATGGCCAAAAAACAGGCATAAGTGAAAGCGTTTTATCTAAAAAGGTCGGGTCTCCAGTGCAGGGAGAGTCCATTTGCAAAAAGCCTTTTAACTTCAAGCCAAAGCACCCAAACCCCCATTTGCCCCCCCCTTTCACACACACCCAACAAAAAGCAACAAAAACACCATTTGAATTTGAATTTAGACATAAGAATTAATTCCTTTATTGACAGACTGCAGAGGGTCTGCTGGCCAGATGTTGCGCAGTCATACACGGAAAATGGATTTGAATTTGGTGGCCTTGCACCCTAAACTTGCACCACATTTTGAGTTCACCAAGCACATTCACTGTTATGGACTTTTAAGTACTTACTAGATTAAGTCCTCCCCGTTGGGTCCCATGTTCTGCGCATGGAGGGCTGGTCCCCCGAGATGCCGCAATATTCCAGCGGACCTCCGTGGTGATGTCGCCGCCGAAAATTCCAATATTGCCGTCTCCTCAGGGGGGGGCTTTCGGAGCGCTGGTATGGGTTCTTGGGGTGGCAGCTCAGTCCCTCAAGCCTGATCTGCTGGCAGCTCACACACGGCTGGTGGGCTGGCAGTTGAAATACCATTTCAAGCAGGGTGCAAGGCCACCAAATTCAAATCCATTTTCCTACCATTTCAAGCAGGGTGCAAGGCCACCAAATTCAAATCCATTTTCCTACCACTTCAAGCAGGGCGCAAGGCCACCGAATTCAAGTGCAGTGTCATTCCACTTCAAGCTGGATCCAAGGCTACCAAATTCAAGTGCAGTTTCATACCACTTCAAGCAGGGTGCAAGGCCACCAAATTCAAATGCAGCTTCATACCATTTCATGCAGAGTGAAACCACCATAAAACGCACACAAAACAACAAACTAACAGTTCAGTAGACATTCGGTGTCCGGGTCAGTTAGTTTACAGCTCGAGACAGTCGTGCATCTCTCCCTTCCCCATCATGCCGAAAGCCAAAAGCCACACCCACACAAGTGGGGGGGCTGCTGTAAGATGGCCAAAAAGACAGGCAGCCTCTCGTAGCGTTTTATCTAAAATGACTCTGCCTCCGGAGCCTCGTGCAGTCGCAGGAAGTAAGTGCATTTGCAGTATTGGGCCTCAGAACTTCAGGGGGAAAGCACCCAAACCACCATTTGCAGTATTGCCTTTTAACTTCAAGCCAAAGCACCCAAACCACCATTTGCAGTAGTGCCTTTCAACTTCAAGCCAAAGCACCCAAACCACCATTTGCAGTAGTGCTTTTCAACTTCAAGCCAAAACACCCAAACCACCATTTGTAGGCAGTGCCTTTTTACTTCAAACCAACCATATTTTAATTTTGCAAACCACATTAAGGGGACTCACAGTTGAGTAGACATGTGTTCAGTGTTATTCAGAGGGACGTGACCCTCTGGCTTCCTCTATCTTGCAGAGATTGAGTGAGGCACACCACTTCCTGGTTTTATAGTCCCTCCCCCTCCCTCCAGCAGGGGCAGCAGAGAGAATGGTAATTTAAAAAAACCCATTAATATCTCTCTGATTTTTCATCGATGGGAAAAATCCTCTGGTCCAGGGAGGAGGACGTGGGCTCTGAGTGAGGTGGCCAAATATGACGGCCGTAGGCGGCGGCGTTTTCTCGGAAATCGCACCACAGTGGGCCAAAAGCGGTCAAGATCAGACTTTTAGTAATATAGATATTAAAATATGATACGTAAAAAAAAATAATGTTGTGGTCTCTATTTGAGAACATATGGTGGACATAACACTTTCAAAGGTTTTTAAGTAGGGTTCAATGTTTTAAGTAGATCTTACAAAATCATGTGATTTGTTATGGATGCCAGGTTTGATGTTTGAAAATATATGATTAAAAGTAGCTCTAATTATATATCCTTCATATAATTGTTAAGAAATTGAACCTCAAAGGCTAGTAATGTCAATGACCTTACATCGTTGCAAAAAATAAGGATTTAAAAATGATTCTGTTTGTATCACCTTCCTGTTAATAGTTTGTCTCATCTAAGCATATCTAGAAGTTTTACTTTTTTTCTCTTGTACATATTAAAGCATTGAAAGCTTCAAGGTGATAGGATTACAAGGGATCCTCTTCACACGCCCTTCAGGAATAAATGGTTATAATGCATCTAATAAACGGGAAAGCAAATGCACTGAATAATGAATTAAGCGGCATAAGAAGAAGTAAATGTAACTTCAGACACGGTGTTTGCTTTGTGTAGGGTTATCTGAGAGGACTGATGTGCTACCAAGGGAGAATAAGAAAAAGGCTCATTATATTAAGATGTTCTTTTACTCAACACAGCCTAAAACGATCTTGCTTTGCTTTCTTTTGCCCAACTCCCTTGTGTGCTTCAGTCAAGGCAACAGGCTTTGCCAAGGGGATAGCTAAGTTCTTTTAGACCATCAAGCTTTGTTTGTAGTTAAAATGCCTTGTGTGTTTTAGGTTGGTTGCGCAGCAATTAAATAAAGATGTGTAATTGGCTGATCTAATTTAGGGTCAGCAGCTAGTTCTGGGAGACAAAGCTTGTAGTGCCCTCGCTGCATAGTTCTGGACTAAATTAAATTATTAATACAAGCAATGCTTTATGTTTCTTCATAAGGATACTATACCTCCCGTACTGAAATAAATAGAATTTTGACTTTGTAGCTTCATTAACAATGTATTAACCTTAAAACAACAAATTGTGTGTAGGCCCTCAAAGGTACACAAAAAAGCTGGAGAAACTCAGCGGGTGCAGCAGCATCTATGGAGCGAAGGAAATAGGCAACGTTTCGGGCCGAAACCCTTCTTCAGATGTGTATAGGCCCTTATTTGTTTTCAGAATAAAACATAATTTTACAATGCTTGCAAAAGTAATTATATTTCTATTATTATATAAGTAAAATATAATCTTTTTACTAAACATATCTGAGGTTAGATTTCCATTTTCATTGCCTTTAACCACACATCAGCATTATGCCAATATCAGTCTTATTAAGCTTTTTTTTTCACCATATTTAAAAAAAAATAGTAATCCTGTTGTTTTAAGATTGATAAAGAACATTACAATTTAATCCTAGCAAAAATTTTCCTGAAGCAGTATTTCGAGGAAAATTTAAATGATCCTGCAGGATTCTTCTTCTTGCGTATGGCGTGCACAGCCTAAAGTTGTAGGTCAACTTGTTCTATTTGATCTTTTGTTTGTGCACGTTGGGTTGATTGCACTAGTAGAAACAGGGTGGACCACGTGAAGGTTGCAATCTCCCACCCCCCTGCAATATATAGTGCATAGCATCAAGATATTAGAATAACATTTCAAGCCAGTCCGAAAAAGAGTTTCGACCCGAAACGTTACCCATTCCTTCTCGCCAGAGATACTGCCTGTCCCGCTGAGTTACTCCAGCATTTTGTGTCTATCTTTGGTTTAAACCAGCATCTGCAATTCCTTCACATTTTAAGCACTTTCTGGCAATGTGTTTATCACAATTTAGCATAGAACATCTCATGCAGTTGTGAATTGTAACAAAGCAAAAAAAAAAAACTCACTACTAATAATGTGGAGCCCAGTAAATGGTGGAGTAAATGATAGATTTGCCATTCATATTTGTCATTTATTTGCAGACTTTAATTTCTCAACACATGCATGGAAGTCTGGATTTCACTATTATTTTAAACCTGTGGTCCCATACAGATTCACCAGTAATTGCCAGCCAAATCTGATCCAACAACTTATCTCCAGATCTACCACTTTGTGAAATATATATAGAAAATCTTTTTAAATAGTTCGCTTCTCCACCGCACACTGCTGATGCCAAGTTTCCACCAGATTCATGTCCAAAATGCTAATTTTCCACAACCAACGAATTTCACTATGACTAGTCACATGTGACAACAAAGTATTCCAATACATTCCGAAACAATCAGGACCCAATTGGTAGAGAAGGTAAGGCCACGCCCCCAAGATTTGCATCTGTCAAAGTTGTCAAGCGTTTCCATGTTTCCGAATGTCCTTGCCATTTAGAAGCATTCAAAACTATTTAAACAATTTAAACAATTAAACTTAAAACTATTATAAAACAATTTACACATTAAAACGTGTAAAAGGAAATGCAAACATTTTTAAAACATTATGTTAACCACAAATAATCAGAAATCATGCCAATTACCTTACTCTTCGCATTCTTCCTCAAGGATCCCGTGCCTGGCCTAACCTGCAGGCACATCACCCAGCAGGTTTAAGCTTTCCTATGTGTACAGCATACAGCAGCAGAAAGCAGCCATGATATCATTGATGGGGCTCATCCTGCTAACATCGTGGAAGGTACAGTAAATGTTGGCAGTTTGCCATGGAACTGCCAGCATTTCCCTATAAGTTCCGGTCTGTTGTTTTGAAATCCTATTTAGACTATGGAGGCAAGCATTTAAAGAGATTATATCATCATTTCAGGGAAGCATAGAAAGTGAATTAACATAGCTACAGTGTAAAGCAGTCAAAGCTATTTTCAGTGGTGACATGCTATTTTGATTGTGTTAGATTGAAACCATCATGCTCCATGGTAAAAACGTTTTCAAGTTTAGAATATTTTTTAAAGTCAATGGATATTTCATATCACAATTGTAATAAAGTTTCATTTCCAATCTATACTGGTGCATTTCTCATTTTAAATTTTATATTATTCTACAAATGTCAGTGAAGAAGCCAGGCATGTAAGAGACAGTCGTAATGGTATGTTTTGTAAGCTTGCGTGACATTATCATAATGTGTTGTATGCTTTTAATACCTCAATTTGTTTCATTTTTCATTTTTTCCCTATTTCCAAGGACCGAACCGAGAGCAGTTAAGAGTCACAATTCACAACTACATCAAATTTCTTATTGAAAAGAAATCTAGTGTATAATATTTAAATACAGAAAAATATGTATTATAAACCAGCAGAGCAAATAATTGCTGGGGCTACTCTGATTGCAGCTCCCAAATTCACAACCTCCTCAAGAGGGAGTTTTGGGGCAGCACTGTGGCGTGGCGGTGGAGTTGTACGTTCTTCCCGTGATCACATTGTTTTCCCTGGGTGATCCGGTTTCCTCCCACACTCCAAAGATGTACAGGTTTGTAGGTTAATTGGCTTAGGTAAAAAAAATGTATTTGTCCGTAGTGTTTAGGATTGTGCTGGTGTACAGGGAATCGCTGGTTGGAGCAGACTCGTTGGGCCGAGGGGCCTGAATCCGTGCTGCATCTCTGAACTAAATTAAACTAATGTGCTTCAGGAGCATGGAAATGCCATTACGTGCAGGTTCTCCTCCATGTCCCGCACTATCATGTGTATATGGAACAAGATGTCAGACAAAGTATCATATTATAATGTACATTTGGATAGGTATTTGCGCAAGCATGAGACAACTTGTTCAGCATGGATGAAGGGCCTGTTTCTGTGCTATATAGGCCTATGATTCTATCCAGATTTGGAAATATTCTTTCACTGCTAAGTCTGATTCCAAGAATTTGCTACCCAACACTTACTGTGTAATTTCAGCAGTTCAAAAAGTCAGCTCAACATCACTTGTCAAGGGTAGTTAGGAATGGGCAATAAATGCTGGCCTTACTGGCAATGCCATGATTTGAGAAAATGAATCAGGGAATGGTGTTCAAGTTATTCATTGGTTAAGTTAAATTACCTCATACATTTCTGCTGTATCATTATGGACCTGCTGATCAAGGATAAAGTTTACCACTGCCAATATGAGACATTTCTAAGTATACGTTCTTTGATTTGACAAAATTATATCTTGCTATATATAGTTGGATATGGCCACATTGGAAAATAGGATGCAGAGCAAACCATACATTCCCTCAAGACTGCTTACCATTCAGTTAGTTCATGCATTATTTATTATAAATTAATTATTATGGTTGATTCTGTCCTCTGATAAAACCAGAAAATGCAGGGGTTAATCATTTGGTCAGGCAGCATCGGTGATGAGACTTTTCACGGATTAGATTGATCATCTTTCATCAGAATCAGGTAATGTCGAGTACTGAGCATGTGTTGATTGCGCAGTGGGGTTGGGGGGGAGAAGAAGGGGATGTCTGGAGACCCTGATTTTCCAGGTGATAAATGTTGCTTGTGCCAACTAAGAGAGAATGATGAATGCTTTTTAATCATTGTTGATCTGTCTGGAGGATACAAATAGAATGAGATGTGATGTGCGAGAGCAGATAGATCAGCCATGATAGACGATGGGCCGAATGGCCTAATTCTGCTCCTATCACATGACCGCATGACAAGAGAGAGAAAGAAATGCTGCAATGGTGATATGCAGAACGCAGACATTGCTGCAAATTTAAAATAAAGCAGGATGTTGGCAATACTTAGCAGATCTGTCAAGTAAAACAGAGTTAATGTTATAGGTGAATGAGACAGATAGTTAAAGTTATTTATCTGAAATAGTTGAATTCATTTTTGGATCCTATGGGCTGCATCTTGCCTAGATGGAAGATGAAGTATTGTTCTTCAAGGGTATTTTGAGATCAAAGAACCAAAGACAAAGAGTAAAACTGGGAGAGTGAAAAAGATTTAAACTGACAGGCAACTGCAAGCTTAAGGTCACCCTTACGGATTGAATGGAGGTGATCAGCTAAACAGTTACCCAATCTACTTTAGTTTTGCCAATGTAGAGGAAGCCAAACCACATCATGAGCACAGATTGCAACACACCAAAATGGAAGTGTAATTGAATTGCGAGCTCACTTGACGAATCATTTGGATTCCTGGATGATGGTAAGGGAAGAGATTTTTTAAAAAGCAAGCATGTTTGTGTGGAAAAAGTAAGGTGATTGGTGAAAGAGGGGATTGGTGAAAGAGGGGATGTGAACCGAGGGGATTCGGGAGGACAGAGTCTCTTCAGAATATTAGAAAAATGAACCACAAACAAAACAGACATGACACTTTCCATCTTTCCATCCTCTCTCATTTCTAGTGATAAAATCTCATTGAAATCATAGCAAAAAGATTTGAGTATAGCAGCAGGGAGGTTCTACTGCAGTTGTACAGGGTCTTGGTGAGACCACACCTGGAGTATTGCATACAGTTTTGGTCTCCTAATCTGAGGAAAGACATTCTTGCCATAGAGGGAGTACAGAGAAGGTTCACCAGACTGATTCCTGGGATGCCAGGACTTTCATATGAAGAAAGACTGGATAGACTCGGCTTGTACTCGCTAGAATTTAGAAGATTGAAGGGGGATCTTATAGAAACTTACAAAATTCTTAAGGGGGCTGGACAGGCTAGATGCAGGAAGATTGTTCCCGATGTTGGGGAAGTCCAGAACAAGGGGTTACAGTTTAAGGATAAGGGGGAAATCTTTTAGGACCGAGATGAGGAAAACATTTTTCACACAGAGAGTGGTGAATCTCTGGAATTCTCTGGCACAGAAGGTAGTTGAGGGCAGTTCATTGGCTATATTTAAGAGGGAGTTAGATGTGGCCCTTGTGGCTAAAGGGATCAGGGGGGTATGGAGAGAAGGCAGGTACAAGATACTGAGTTTGGATGATCAGCCATGATAATATTGAATGGCGGTGCAGGCTCGAAGGGCCGAATGGCCTACTCCTGCACCTATTTTCTATGTTTCTATGAAAGATAGCAACTGACATGCATTACAAGCCCATTGTGTCTTGTATATAATTTCCCCTCCTTGACTTCCTGTAAAGACTGTATTTCTTGTTTTTTAGTGCATGTACCTCCATCACATTTCTTCTGATGATTTCCTATACCAGTGGTTGTGAAATTGCTTTGATTTGTCTTTAAGCATTGGTTTTCCTCTACTATAGATGACATGGATTTTGTAATTATCTACTCTATTTCTCTAATCTCGCCCTGCCTACTCCAAGCCTGAATAAGTTCCTCCTCCATCTGTCATCTCCACATTCAACGGATGATCCTCCACAATTACCATTACCTTCAATATGAGTTTATGACATAGCACACCTCTTCGCCCATTTCAGCATATTGAAGAAACCATTCCCTCGTTGCTATTTGGATCATTTGCACATTTCCACCAACCACACCTCACAGCACTTTCCCATGCACCTCTAGAATATGCTTTGCCTGCCCTTTATCCCCCCCCCCCCCCCCCCCCATCCCCCTCCTACCTTTCGGGACTTAAATGGTCCTTCCAGATATCTAAGCGACCTACTAGCACTTTTTTCCATTTGTGCTGGCGATGTTGCCGCCTCTATATTAAAGAAACCAAACGAGGTGACTTGCAGATTTACAGAGCATGGCCATTCTGTAGTCAAGGCTGACCTTGAACTTCCAGCGTTTACCATTGTAACTAGATTCATAAACCTATACTGCGATAACAGGTCCCTCAGCCATTGAGTCCATGTCTGCCATTTTGCATCCATTTACGTTAATCTTCCAATTTATTTTTCCCACAATCTCATAATTTTTCCTGATTATCTACTGTTTACCTGCAGATTTAAGTAAATTTAAAGTGGTCAATTGCATCTGTGATGTGGGATTAACTGGACCAGTGGGAGAAAATGCATGCTGCCACGATGTGAGAACCTGCAAATTGCACACAGACAGCACCACAGGACAGCATTGAACAATGAGGCAGTAGGTTTATTAGTTGTGCCACTCTGTCCCCAACAGCTATGCCATTGTGCCTGCTGTGCTATTTTGACGATATGCTTTTCCAATCAAGCCCAATATAAGTTCAAGGAACAGCTCTTGTTGTTTGAGCAGCTCTAAGGATTCAATAATCAATTCATCACTTTCAGATAACCAACTAATCTTGTTTGTCAGAACCCAGCCAGATCTGATTTGTTATCCATCTGCAGGTATTCAACTAGGTTTCTCTCTCTCCATAGATGCCAACTGATAAAGTCATGGATTCAAACAGCATGGAAACTGGTTCTTCAGTCCCACCTACACTAGTCCCAACGGCATGCATTTGGCCCATATCCCTCTAAACCTGTCCTATCCAATATTTGCGGAATATTTCCAGCAATTGAACTACAGTTCCACCAATCTTTTTTTCTCTCTATTTCCCTTATTTTCTTTTAATTGCTCTTCTTTAGCAATAACTAACACACATTTATCATCATCTGTTGGGTATTTCCAGTAATTTCTGTTTTATTTTAGATTTGAAACATCTGAAGGTTTGTGATGATTTTTATTGAGTGTTTTTCTACCATGTACCTTCTACCTTTTGCCACAATAAAAGATAACTTGAGGTGGCCAAATCATTCAGCATGCTTCCACCCTGAATTGAGGGAGTGCAGCATTGGTTTACAAGGTTAATTCCCGGGATGGCGGGACTGTCATATGCTGAGAGAACGGAGCGGCTGGGCTTGTACACTCTGAAGTTCAGAAGGATGAGAGGGGATCTTATTGAAACATATAAGATTATTAAGGGTTCGGACACGCTAGAGGCAGGAAACATGTTCCCAATGTTGGGGAAGTCCAGAGCCAGTGGTCACTGTTTAAGAATAAGGGGTAAGCCATTTAGAACGAAGATGAGGAAACACTCAGAGAGAGTTGTGAGTCTGTTGAATTCTCTGCCTCAGAGGGCGGTGGAGGCCAGTTCTCTGGATACTTTCAAGACTGAGCTAGATAGGGCTCTTAGCAGAGTCAGGGGATATGGGGAGAAGGCAGGAACGGGGTACTGATTGGGGATGACAAATGGCCTACTCCTGCACCCATTGTCTATTGAATGCGTGTTTTGGGTGGTTTTAAAGCAATCCAGACTCTCCTTTGCTGTCATATCTGTTAATATTGAAGGGCATTGGCTTAAAAGAACAGAAGAGTCCATACTGTCAATTAAAAAAAAAAAAACAGCTCACCATTAACCAGAGGGAAAGCTCAAGGACAAAAGCTCGGCAAAAGTGTTGAGACATTTGCAATTTTCAAAAACAAGATGTTTTCACTTCCACATCCTGCTGGCCATTTGCAGCTCTTTTGCTATCTTCATTTTCTTTTATCTGAATGCTGACTTTTGAACAATGCTGGGAGGCTGGATGCTTGAGGGAGATTGAAGAGCCAAGAGTATTTAATTGTCATATGTACCTATATGGAACAATACAATTCTTAATTGCAGCAACATAACAGGTCTGTAAAAACTGTACTCAACTGTACACAATGAACAAAACAAAACGAAGATCTAGAAAAAAAACTTTGAAACAAACCCGAAGCAAAACAAATAAGTAAATTGCTTTAAAGAGATATCATTGAGGTAGGTTCCCTAACACCGAACTTTAACCTATTCAGGCTGGTAGGTCCCTTTAAGTAATGGTGACTACATCTCAACAAGCACTGTAAAGATGTTCCAGCATGAGAGACTTACAGCTAAATATCACAGATTATGCCTGGACCCTTCTGTGCGTTAGTATGTTTAAATGCACAGAGGGACTGAAAGCAAATCACAGACTTCAGATTCACTTTTCAGTCACAATTTATTTTCCATTAATATTGAACCTCCAATTTAGGTGAATTTTTCAATTGAATTGCGTGACTATTAACTTCCAAGAGCTTAAGACTAGTCAATGAATGAGGAGACTTCACAACCAGTAACTGAGCTGAAACGCTTAGTTGTCAAAGGCTTTCAGTCAAAATCAACCATGCATTTTCACTTTTTGTGGCAGTGAAGATCATCACTCTCCTAAATCCATGGAATGGAAGGTTTCAGAGAAACCACCCATTGTTCAGCCCACAAATCGGTTCAGAAAGTAACTGGCACCATGTTTTGCCATGATATCAGCCATATCATCAGTGTTTGGCAATTTTGGGAGGAAAATAATGCACAAATTCAAGTGTGCTTACTGTCCCAAAGTATGTTCATTTTACATCAAATGTAGAACAATATTCTGTTGCA
This sequence comes from Leucoraja erinaceus, assembly GCF_028641065.1. Lineage (NCBI taxonomy): Eukaryota > Metazoa > Chordata > Chondrichthyes > Rajiformes > Rajidae > Leucoraja > Leucoraja erinaceus. The sequence continues at coordinate 102,391,764 of NC_073379.1, forward strand.
GCACAATATTGACACAGAAAGAAATATCATCAGCCTCCTACTGAGGAGCAACAAGGAATTTAGAAGCTGAGGAACGGATACTTCACATCAGTTAACAGGAAGAAATCAATTGCTTCAGTCAAAGGGATGGATTTATGAATGCCCAATTTCATCGTTTTTTTCAAAGGGCTATAGTTGACCACAAATGGCATGATATATTTTCCAACTTGCAAGATTGGTCCCATAGGCACAAAAAATGCTCATAGGGACTCAAATGTCAGATGGGAATTATCTTTTACAAGATCCCTACCCAATTAGTATAGCACACAAACTTTACCTAAAGTACTCTCGTAGACTTAAAATATATGTGAACGGCATGGTAAATTGTACTCGAGTGATTTCCTGATTTTCTCCTGGGGAATACACTATGCATTGAGGTTGCTCATATAAATTGGACAATGAAGGTCAGGCCCATTTTGCCCTTTCAGCAAGTGATTTTTTAAAGGTTGATCTGAACATTTCACAGATGTGCTTTTTGATCATGGAGTTTAACTTAGAATTGCTGAGGATTGTTATTGTGATTGTTAAAGGTTTGCAGCATTTGTGGTTTGTTTGTAATTGTCAGTGAGATTTTTTGACTGCTTTAATTAACGTATCAGATGTGTGAATTTCTTTGGCTTTTCTTTTCGCCTTGTGCTTTGTTTGGCATACGTTCCAACTCCAGAGCACTCATAAACAATTTGAACAGTTTACGTTGCAGGAACCATCTCACATCTTCCAAAAAGGGCAGAAGGTGCCTGACACGTTTAGCTTATTATTTATTGTCACATGTGCCAAGGTGCCAAGGTACTTGGCTGCACAGTCATGGCTTGATAGGGAGTAAAGAAGGGGGCTGAGAACGCATGCTTGCAGAGCACCTGTGTTGAGGATTATCGTGGAGGATGATTTGTCACCTATACTCACTGACTGTTGGTCAGGAAGCTATGGGTCCAGTTGTGAGATAAGTGCTGACTCCAAGTTCCGAGTTTGGAGGTGCTTGGATGGGATAATGGTATTGAAAGCAGAGCTGTAGTCTGATGTAGGTGTCTCTCTTATCCAGGTGTTCCAGGGATGAGTGTAGGGCCAGTGAGGTCAGCCATGAACCTGTTGTGATGGAAGGGTGAAGGTTGCTTGGTAGACTGGATTTGATGCGTTCCATAACCAGCCTCTCAAAGCACTTCATGATGGTGGATGTCAAGGATTTGGATTGTAGTCGTTGAGGCATGAGAACTTGCTTTTCTTCAGCACCGGGATTATAGTGGCCTTTATGAAGAAGGTGGGTACCTCAGCATGCAGTAGGGAGTGCTTTGCTGCTCTTAGTGTTTCCACCGGACTTTTGTGCGCTACCAATACATGGCCTTGAGGTTTTCAATATAATCCTGGATGTTCCTTTTTAATTTTGAATAGTTATTGTCCATAACAGAGCAAGTATAAATGTTCTGTTTTGTTCATCAGTGAGTTTGGGATAGACACATGATGCTAGAGTAACTCAGCGGGACAGGCAGCATCTCTGGATAGAAGGAATGGGTGACGTTTTGGGTCGAGACCCTTCTTCTAGTCTGATGAACCTCGATCCAAATCGTTACCCATTCATTTTATCCAGAGATGCTGTCTGTCCCGCTGAGTTACTCCAGCATTTTGTGTTTGCCTTCGGTTTAAACCAGCATCTACAGTTCCTTCCTACACATTGACTTAGGAAAGGGCAATGCCATGACTTTGTCAACCCTTTCAGAGAATTTGAAGAATCTTAGAGGAAGTATTGGTGGTGTCTTCCTACTGTATTGATGTGCTTGCCATTGGTAGTCTGGGCCTCAGAAGCATGTTGGAGGGCAGGGATAACTTATGCATAGTATTAGCTTTGTGCTAAATCTAAACCTTACTCTTTCATCAATCAGTCAAAAGCTGTGCTGATACCATGAAGGATTTGGTGAATTTCATCTTTGACATCTGTTTTTGCGGGGAGGTGACTCCAAAGATATGAAGTAGCCATTATTTTCCATTGTCAAGCCACATACCTTTATTCCATCTTTATTGGCTTTAAGGCAAGAGACAAAAAGTGGTGGTAGAAGGTTGTTTTTCAGACTGGACACCTGGATGCCACTAAAGTTGACACTAAAATTGGTAGTATAGTGGACATTCAAGAAGGAGTTAGTGGAATTGCTGTTAGTAAGGAGAAGGTACTTGGGAAGCTGAAAGGATGGAAGGTGGATTAGTCACCTGGACCAGATGGATGACACACCAGCATTCTGAAAGAGTAATTAGATATTTTGTAGGCATTAGTGTGGACTGGAAAATTGCAAATCTCACTCCATTGTTACACAGGAGCCCGTGTTTCATCCACTACTCTTCACATTGTATATCAATGATGTGGGTGATGGAATTGATGGCTTTGTGGCCAAGTTTGCAGATGATACAAAGATAAGTGGAAGAGCAGGTAGTATAGAGCTGCCAGACTGCAAGGACTTGGACAGGTTGGGATAGTGGGCAAAGAAGTGTCAGATGGAATACTGCAATATGTGGTTATGACCTTTGGTAGTAAAAGATAAACTATAAACTAATATAGATGGAAGGGTAAAAACAAAGGAAATTACCAATAACACGGTTTTGGAGATAGGTCCGTAGATTATAAGGTGTAATTATTCATCCAGTCCTGAACTCAAGTTTCAGTTCAGCTTCCGTGTAGAACCAATTTACCTCTTTAGAAAATCAATAAATGGAGACTATATTCTAGCAAATAGTTCTGATTTGTCAATTAAGACAAGTAATTTTTTCCAAGTGTAATGTCTCAGACATTTCTGTAATCCACATTTTAATTGTGGGGGTTGTTGGGTTTTTCCAAAATGTTTGTATACATTATTTTCCAATTATTACACTATAATCAAGAAAATGTATTTGAATAATTGTGAGTTTTATACTTTGTTCCGATATTCCTAATATTATTAGTTTTAGATCAGGATCCAATTGAATGTTAACAACTTCAGAGATCATTTAAAAAATATCCATCCAAAATGTTTTAATTTTCATACAGTTTACAAAGGCATGAGTTAAGTTAGCTTCTAGGCATTGACATTTATCAATAGATAGGAGAGATATTTGGAAAAATTCTGTTTAGTTTTGTTTTGGAGTAGTGTAATCTATGTAGTACTTTGAATTGTATTAAAGAGTGTCTGGCGTTTAACGAACAATGATGCATATGTTGCAAACGTTCATCCCATATATCTTTCGTTATGGGTTGAGCCAATTCATTTTCCCATGCTTGTCTGTGATTCCGTCGGCGGGACCTCAATATCTAAAAGGATATTATAGATGTAGGATATTAATTTATCTGTATTAGTGTGTTGATTCAAACATTCATCAAGGATTTCTGGATTCCTAATTCTATATTCAACACATTCTTGTGTATGTGATTTTACATAATCTCTAATGCCCCTGTCCCACATAGGAAACCTGAACGGAACCCTCTGGAGACTTTGCGCCCCACCCAAGGTTTCCGTGCTGTTCCCGGAGGTTTTTGTCAGTCTCCCTACCTGCTTCCACTACCTGCAACCTCCGGCAACCACCTGCAACCTTCGGGAACCGCACGGAAACCTTGGGTGGGGCGCAAAGTCTCCAGAGGTTTCTGTTCAGGTTTCCTAAGTGGGACAGGGGCAGTTGCAAATATCTAAAAAAATTATTTGGGTGTAATCCATAATTCTGTTGTAGCTCCTGAAATGAAAGAAAAATACCTTTTCGATAAAGGTGTCCCACCTTTTTAATTCCATGGGTTTTCTATCGTGTAAACCCTTTATCTAAGACGGAAGGTTTAAATGAAGGGTTATTTATTATAGGGAGAAGGAGTGATAGATTTTCCAATTTTAAAGTCTTTTTTAATTGTTTCCAATTTCGTATACCACTATATATTATCGGATTTCCACCATAAGTTTTTTTATTCAATTTTGTTGGGGTTAACAAAATTGAGCCAATTTCAAAAGGTAAGCAGTCATCTTTTTCCATCTTTAACCAATCTGGTTGTTGATCCATATCCTCCAACCAGAAGTCATGTTTTTAATATTAACTGCCCAGAAATAAAATAGAAAATTTTGTAAAACTAATCCTCCATTCATCTTGGATTTAGACAAATGTTTTTACCTATTCTATGGTTCTTGTAGTCCCAAATAAAGCTTGTAACAATAGAATCAAGATTTTTTATTTTTTGGAAGATAGATCGGGATTGATTGAAATAAGTACAGTAATTGTGGAAGAAAAATCTTTTTTATGGCATTAATTCTACTAAGAATTGAAATGGGGAGTGTTTTCCAATACTGAATATTCTTATGTAGTTTATTAACTAGAGGAGGGAAGTTTAATTTAAATAAAGACGTATATTTCTTATTCACGTAAATTCCAAGATATTTAAACTTTTCGTAGACTATTTTAAAAGGAGACTGTTGCAATATATGTGGGTTTGATTCCGTTATTGTCATAATTTCACTTTTATTCCATTTAATTTTATATCCCGAGAATGAACCAAATTGAGTTATAAGATTTAATAAATTTGGAATACTAGTTTCTGAATTTGTGATGTATTATAATACATCATCTGCATATAAAGACATTTTATTATCTGTATCTTTAGTATTGTACCCATAAATCTCTTTACTTTCTGTAAGTGGTTCGATAGCTACGGCAAATAATAACGGAGATAGTGGGCATCCTTGTCTACAACCTCTAGATAGATTGAATTTGGGTGATAACATTTGATTTGTCAATATTCTAGCTGTTGGATTAGTATGTAGGAGTTTAACCCATGTACAAAACGTCTCACCCAATTGAAATATTTCCATCACAGAAAAAAGATAGGGCCATTCCACCATTCCAGCATCTAACGAGATGACTGCTAAGTACATTAGCTGTTCTATTTGAGTATATAATATTAAACAATCGTCTCAAATACAGAATGAATAACGTTTTGGGATAAAATCTTTGATCGGGGTGTATTAATTTATGAATCACTAAACTTAATCTGTGAGCTAAAATTTTAGTTAATATCTTCTGATCGGTATTTAAAAGAGCTATGCTCTATATGAGCCAGGGTCCTCGAGATCCTTATCAGTTTTTGGTTAGTGTTATTGGTGATTCGTTTAAAGTTTCTGGCAGTACCTGCGGTGTGAAAGCATAGTTATATGTCCATTTCAGATCCACTGTGATGTGGACTTCCAGGTATTTACAGCAGCTCACCCTGTCCACAGTAGCCCCATTTATCTCCTCGGATGTTGTGCCCTTCTAAAGTCCACAATCAGCTCTTTAGTTTTTATGACATTCAGGAGGAGGCTGTTGTCCTGACACCAGACTGCCAGATCAGCCACCTCCTCCCGGTAGGCCTTCTCATTGTTATTGGAGTCCACGTGGTAAATTACATTGATTGTACATGATTTGGAAAGGCACACACCTGTCTATATAAGATCCCACAGTTGACAGTGCAAAAACCAAACCATGAAGACAAAGGAATTGTCCGTAGACCTCCGAGACAGGATTGTGTCGAGACATAGATCTGCGCAAGGGTATAAAACAATTTCTACAGCACTGCAGGTCCCAAAGAACACAATGGCCTCCGACATTCTTAAATGGAATAAATTTGGAACCACCAGGACTCTTCATAGATATGGCCGCCTGAGCAATCGGGGGAGAAGGGCCTTGGTCAGGGAGGTGACCAAGAACCCAATGGTCACTCTGACAGAGCTCCAGAGTTCCTCTGTGGAGATGGGAGAACCTTCCAGAAGGACAACTATCTGCAGCACTCCACCAACCAGGCCTTTATGGTAGAGTGGCCAGACGGAAGCCACTCCTCAGTAAAAGGCACATGACAGCCCGCTTGGAGTTTGCCAAAAGGCACCTAAACAAGATTCTCTGGTCTGATGAAACCAAGATTGAACTCTTTGGCCTGAATGCCAAGCATCACGTCTGTAGGAAACCAGGCACCGCTCATCACCTGGCCAATACCATACCTACGGTGAAGCATGGTGGTGGCAGCATCATGCTGTGGGGATATTTTTCAGCTGCACGAACTGGGAGACGTCAGGGTCGAGGGAAAGATGAATGGAGCAAAGTACAGAGAGATCTTGATGAAAACCTGCTTCTGAGTTTTCAGGACCTCAGACTGGGGCGGAGGTTCACCTTCCAACAGGACAACAACCCTAAGCACACAGCCAAGACAACGCAGGAGTGGCTTTGTGACAAGTCTGTGAATGTCCTTGAGTGGCCCAGCCAGAGCCCAGACTTGAACCTGATCGAACATCTCTGGAGGGACCTGAAAATAGCTGTGCATCGAAGCTCCCCATCCAACCTGACAGAGCTTGAGAGGATCTGCAGGGAAGAATGGGATAAATTACCCAAATACAGGTGTGCCAAACTTGTAGCGTCATACCCAAGAAGACCTGAGGCTGTAATCGCTGCCAAAGGTGCCTCAACAGAGTAAATGGTCTGAATACATGTAAATGTGATATTTCAGTTATTTCTTTTTAATTACTTTGCAAAAATTTCTAAACACCTGTTTTCGCTTTTTTATTATGGGGTATTGTGTGTAGATTGATGATTAAAAAAAGGAATTTAATCCATTTTAGAATAAGGCTGTAACGTAACAAGATGTGGAAAAAGTGACGGGGTCTGAATACTTTCTGAGTGCACTGTATATTAGTGCCATTTCTTTTGGATAGGCACATAGGTATACAGGGAATGGAGAAATATGGATCATGTACATGCAGAGGAAATTACTTTAACTTGGCATGTTTCGAGAGAATAATGAAGTCTGTACAGTTCCATATAGACTCAAGAAACTGTAGATACTGGTTTACAAAAAAGACACAAAGTGCTGGAGTAACTCAGTAGGTCAGGCAGCACCTCTGGTGAACATGGGTAGGCAACATTTTGCTTTGGGACCTTTCTCTTAACCTGAGATGTCACATATACATGGTCTCCAGAGATGCAGTCCGACACACTCAGTTAGTCCAGCACTTGTGCTGCTTCATGTTCTTGTTCCAACATTTTAAAAACCTGAATGATTCAATGATACATATTTTATATTTTGTCAAATCTGTTTCAATGATTCATGAAACAATAACTTGCTGTTGTGGAAATTATATTAAAATAAGTAATCAGATTTCATATTGAATTTGGCAATAATTTGAATTCAATTAGATTGTTAAACCTTTCTTAATAATTGTAAAGATACATCATAATATTTTAATTTTTGTTCAAATAATCTACTTGTACTATTTGCATAGAGTTAGAGTTATAGAGTCATACAGCACGGAAACAGGCCCTTTGGCTCAACGCATTCATGATGCCCCAGTCAACCTAGTCCCATTTTTATTATGAGGTATTGTGTGTAGATTGATGATAAAAAAAAATAATTTACTCAATTTTAGAATAAGGCTGTAACGTAACAAGATGTGGAAAACGTGATGGGTCTCAAGATGGCGCGGCCGGGTCCAGTCGCCATCGTGGGAGCTCAGCGGAAACCATGCATATTTTTAACTTGCATGTTCTTTTTTAATTTATTTCTAAGTACTAACTCTCTCGCACTAACAACGTATGACAGGGAAACTCTCTTAAAATTAAACTTTAGCGTAACCGGAGACTTTTTAAACAATGTACTACTCACGGATCCAGCGTGCCAGCAGAAATCAACAGAGCGCGCCGCGGCAACAACAATGGGAGCGCGGCTCCAAGGAAAACCCGGAGAAAACATCGGGGTAAGCGGGGGGGGGATTCGGAATAGGCTGAGAGCCCAAGCCTTACGTCCACCTTTACCCAGCATTCTTCTGGCGAATGTCCAGTCCCTGGAGAACAAGCTGGATGACCTCAGGGCGAGGATCAGATTCCAGCGGGACATAAGGGACTGTAACATCCTCTGCCTGACCGAGACATGGTTGACCTCGCTGGTGCCGGATCAGGTAATCTGTCCAACCGAGTCCTTCACTGTCCACCGAGCTGACAGAACAGAAGCATCTGGGAAATCCAAGGGTGGAGGAGTCTGCTTCATAATGAATAATAACTGGTGCAACCCTGGAAATATCAAGACGCTTTCTCGTTCCCGCTCGCCGGGCCTGGAGCACCTGACAATCTCATGTCGCCCATTCTACCTTCCCCGTGAGTTCGGCTCAGTGATCGTCACAGTTGTCTACATCCTACCACATACGGACACAGACGTGGCACTATCGGCCCTACTCAATGTGCTATGTCGACACCAAAACAAGAACCCGGATGCGGCAATGATGGTGGCTGGAGATTTGAATAAATCAAATCTCAAAAAGGTCTTGCATAACTTCTATCAACACATCACGTGTGCCACCAGGGGGGAGAGAACCTTGGACCACTGCCACACGCCGTTCAGGAAGGGCTACAAGGCCGTTTCACTCCCTCCTTTTGAAAAATCTGACCACGCTGCCATTTTCCTGCTCTTCTTCTTGCGTATGGCGTGCACAGCCTAGTTGTAGGACAACTTGTTCTATTTGATCTCATTTGACTGTGCACGCCGGGTGGATTGCATTAGTCAAAACAGGGCGGACCACGTGAAGGTTGCAATCTTCCACCCCATTTTCCTGCTGCCGGAGTATAAACAAAGGATAGTACGGGAAGCGGCAGTGACAAGGGACGTAAAGCGGTGGTCCGACCAGTCAGAGGCCATGCTGCAAGATGCACTGAGCGATGTCGACTGGAATGTGTTCCATGCAAGTTCTAATGATGTCAGTGAGTTTGCGGAAGCGGTCACGGACTTCATTGCAACAATAGCTGATAACATCGTCCCCACGGTAAGGTTTAGCATATTTCCGAATCAAAAACCCTGGGTGGACAGGTCCATTCGTGTTGCCTTGAATGCTGGCACCGCTGCTTACAACTTTGGCCTGGCATCCTGAAATATGGACGTCTACAAGGTTACAGTCCTACCGACTGCGAAGGGTGGTGAAGGACGCAAAAAGGAGGTACAGGGACAAGATGGATTCACTGATGGAGCAGCAGGACACCAGACGTCTTTGGCAGGGGCTACGGACTATAACCAACTACTGGAGCACCCCCCCTCAACCGGAAGTGCTGACACGACCCTATCTGATGACCTGAACTCTTTCTACGCACGTTTTGAGACAGGCAACATCACCCCAGGCTTGCCGGCTAATGACAACACCGCCGGCGCGCTGGCTAGCTAGGCAGGAGGGAGGTCCTCCGCAGGGGATGGGTACACACTCTCATTGTCCGAGTACGACATGAGGAGGGCTCTGACACGTGTGAACACGAGGAAAGCTGGAGGCCCAGATGGCGAGTACTTAAGGTTTGCCCTGCTACTCAGCTAGCTCCGGTGCTCACTACAATATTCAACCTCAATATTCAGCCGAAAGCACAATAGGAACTACACTCGCCCCCCTGCAGGACCTATACATCAGAAGCTGCAGATCCGGAGCCAGCAACATTATGGGGGACCGCTTCCACCCCAGCAACAGACTGTTCCAGCTGCTACGATCATCACCCTCTCATCCTTCTAAACTCCAGAGGGTACATGCCCAGCTGCTCCAATCTCTCAGCATATGACAGTCCCGCCGTCCTGGGAATTAACCTTGTAAACCTACGCTGCACTCCCTCAATAGCAAGAATGTCCTTCCTCAAATTAGGGGACCAAAACTGCACACAATACTCCAGGTGTTGTCTCACAAGGCTTTGTACAACTGCAGAAGGACCTCTTTGCTCCTATATTCGATTCCTCTTGTTATAAAGGCCAACACGTCATTCGCTTTCTTCACTGCCTGCTGTACCTGCATGCTTACTTTCATAGACTGATGTACAAGGACCCCCAGATCCCGTTTGTACTTTCCCTTTTCCCAACTTGACACCATTTAGATAATAATCTGCCTTCCTGAGAGGATGAGAAGGAGTTTCTTCCCAGAGGCCATTAGGACTGTAAACTCTTATCTCACCAGGGACTAACTTACTGTACCAATTTACTGTTGTGTTGTGTCTTTTTAAAAGGGCTGTTTTTTTCTCACAAGTATGTAATTACTGATTCTGTTCTGTTTTGTTTTATAGTTTTTTTTTGCACAATCCGCAAGCATTGCCACTTTCATTTCACTGCACATCTCATATTCGTATGTGACAAATAAACTTGACTTGATTTGCCCATGTTTTGCCCGTAAACCTCTTAACCTATTCTATCCATGTTCCCCAGTGTCTTTTAAATGCTGTTATGGTACCTGCCTCAACTATGGCTGCTCATTCCCTATAACCACGACCCCCAGAGTAAAAAAGTTGAACCACTCACCTTAAAAAAACATTCCTTTCTATAACTGAGTCCATTTTTTTGTTATACCACAATAAGTCTTTACAAAGTGCAATTTTGTTTAGCAATCATCCCAAGATTGTATATGGTTTTAGTTAGATGCGTTCAACAAGTAGGAATTTCACTTAATTTACTTAAAAATACTTTGCACAACACATGTTATAACTGGGCAGAGTGATGTATTAATAATCAAACGAGAAGATTAATTTTGTTATGCCTAGCAAAGTGATTTCTTGGCTACTAATAGAAAAACATTCCAAATACCAAAGTCAGACACCATTTGTAGCAATGATGGTGGTTGCTGGAATTTACCCCCGACAGTTTCACAACCCTGCAACTGGGTTATTTTATCTATTTATTTGTCCTGTTTTAAGGTAAATTAATCCTTACAGTTTTGACAGGGTCTGATGGGTAATTGATAACAGTGATTGGCATGAATAAGGGAAATCCTGAATTATTCAGTGGTTCTTAACATCAATGATGATACTGGCCAGAGAATTCTCAGTTTTGTGTGCTCTTAAACCTAAGTCAAGAAGACATTTGTTCTGCCACTCAATCAGTAAACCAAACAGTATACAATTGCCTTCTGCAGATAAAATGTTTTATAAGCTTGTAGTTCTGTGCATGAAACTGCCAGAATAATAAATAGGTACACCAGTTGATGCATGCTAATGCAATGTTGTAAGCAGTTTTGTTGACAAGTGCTGATACTTCTTTCTTTCTAACATCAAAAGCAGCTAGTACAACAGTCATTACCTGCTAGTTTTCTAAGTAAGACATGATTGATTGTGACTTTAATATAGAATGGCCAAATTCTGAAACTTTAACAACTTGCTATAAATCACAAAATTATTACAATACGGCTTAATTGGTTAAAGAATGTTTGCTTCCTAAAGAGGCTGAAAAAAATTCTATCTCAATGCTTTTAATTTGCGAAGTGCATTTTTGTTAAGGATGGCAATTTAACTCAGCTGATTTATCATGTAAAATATGCAACATATAGATAATCCCTTAATTGTTTAAAAAATGCACAGCAAGCTTAAATTATTATAACCAGTAGGCTTTCTGAATTTATTAAACATATTAAATTGGACATTCTGGGTTTTGACAATGAATGTTTCAAATTAAATGAAAATTCGATTATGGCCTTTTATTTGATTTGCAAAGTAAACCAATTAAGAAATTTGTAAATATGAGAAACAAATACTACAATTATATTAATCTTGCTGTAACAGATATTTTTTATTTTATCTGGAGTTGTCTGAAAATACAAATTATAGTGATAAATATGAATATGCAACCATTGAGAGATATTTTATTCTCCTTTATTAATAATCTTGCCACCTTGCATTTCTGTAAATGTGGATATTTATAATTTTAACAAGCAATTTAAAATACCCCCAATAAAAATGTGGATTTCAAACATGTTCGAAACACTACACTTGGAAGAGATGAGACTCCTCCTAGCAGGCAAAGCAGACCACTTCCAAAAGACGTGGTCTGCATTTACGGAACTATTACAAGCATAAGGTGTAATAGTAATTTAAAATATAAATGGTACCAGGATCTGGTAACGGGGGGTATAAAATATATATATTTTTTAAAACACGGTTGGTATATCCTTTTTTGCGGAGTTTTGTGTTACATTAGAGCGATTGCTTTTCCTTTTTTTTCCTTTTCTTTCTAGGGTCTTATTTCCTTTCTTTACTTCCTTCTCTAATTTCTTCCTCAAGGGGCTTTCTTCTCCCAACACTTTCCTGCACCTTCACGATTCTTGCTCACTTTCCTTACTTCTTTTATTTCTACCTTTTTTAAAGCTCGAAAAACGAAGTGGTACGACAAAACGTAATAAGATATATGTGATGTGTATTACTGTAATTTACTGTACTTCTAATAAAAATAAATAAATAAATAAATATAATTTTTAAATGAATTGCTACATTGTGTAGAGATATAAAATAATTCTGTTTATTGCCAAAATGTTTCTTAAAAACATTTTACATAATAGTTTCTGGGGATGCCCTATAATCCTCTATCCTATTTGTAAAGAGGGTGATAAATTAGACTACTACTAAGATGGAGTACGCTATCATCACATTTAGTGATTTTACTAAGTGAATTAGATATATTGGTGGAGTATTTGGAAATTATTGATGATTGCCATTTATAGCATCATTGTTTAAGTGAATAAACTTATTTTAGATAAACAGGCAGATTGGCCTTAGGAGTGCCCAACGATAATCACTCATAGTCAGCTAAGTCTAATATTCTGGAAAATGCTCTAAAAAGATTGTTATGCAGGGAATGATGTCATTTCACTCTTCAATTATGTAGAACTCATGTAATTCATGATCATGTTCAGACATATACAGTCAAATTTCCAGAATGGCACAATATGATCCACTGACATTTTAATAACTCTGGCACTGGCCACTCAAATCAGCTGCTCTGGACATTTTAATGACTGTTTTTACTGTATTTTAATGTTGCTGTTTTACCTGCTTGTAACTATTTATACTATTTCATCAGGGACTGGATTGTTTTTTTACTGTCATTATGTGTGAAATGTTTTTAAGTTTCATGTGCGATGCTCTGGTATTCCCTGGGAAACATCTTCTCATTTTGCACTGTACAACTGTTGCTTTGCAAGATGACAAAAAAGGTTGATTGATTGAGAATAAATACATTAAAGGAAAGAGGATAACTGGAGGGAGAATAGGGCCCCTCAGAAACCAAAGTGGTCATCTCTGCGTGGAGCCGCAGGAGATGGGCAAGGTCCGCAGTGAGTATTTTTCTTCTGTATTACCGTGGAGAAAGACATGAAGAGTGGGGAACTTGGGACAGTTAATGGAAATGCCTTGAGGACAGTTCGTATTATGGTTGAGGAGGTGCTGGACGTCCTAAGGCCTATGGAGGTAAATACATTGCCTCGGCCTGAACAGATATAAGCGAGGACACTAAGGGAAGCTACAGAATAAATTGCAAGCACCCTGGCAGAGTTATAAATCACCATTAGACATGGGTGAAGTGCTGGAAGACTGGAGGGTGGGTAATGTGCATCCAATTAATAAGGGCTGCAAGGAAAAGTCTGGGAACTATAGACCAGGTCGGCTAGCTCTATAAATGCATTTCGTTGTCTCTGTACTGTACACTGACAATGACAATTAAAATTGAATCTGAATCTGAATCTGAATCTGAATCTGAACCAGTGAGCCTAACATCTGTGGTAGGCAAGTTATTGGAGAGCATCGTGAGGGATAAGATATATTTGCATTCAGATAGGTGGGCTGATAGTTTTGAAGAAGTAACCAAAAAGGTTGATGCGGGCAAAGCCGTTGACAATGTCTGCATGGACCTCAGCAAGGCATTTCATATGGTTCTGCATGGTAGGCTGCTCTGGAACGTTAGACTGTATCGGATCTGGGGAGAGCTAGCCGACCTGATAGACAATTGACTTCATGGAAGAAAGCAGAAGGTGATGGTGGATGATTATTTTTTGACTGGAGGCCTGTGACGTGGTGTGCCTCGGAGATTGGTGTTGGATCCATTGGCGTTTGTGGTTTATATTAACAATTTGGATGAGAATGTAGAAGGCATGATTATTAAGTTTGCAGATGACAATAAAGTGGTGGTGTCATTGATAGCAAAAATGGTTAGCAAAAATTTCAGCAGGATCTGGATAATTTGGGCAAGTGGGCTGAGGAATGGTTACTGGAGTTTAATGCAGATAAGAGTGAGGTGCTGCATTTTGGGAAGTCAAACTAGGACAGGACCTTCACAGTGAATGGCAGGGCCCTGGGGAGTGTTGTAGAGCAGAGGGATCTAGGAGTGCAGGTACATAGTTCCAAGAAAGTGGTGTCACAGGCACATAGGGTGGTCAAAAAGGATTTTAGCGCATTGGCTTTCAGTCAGGATATTGATTATAGAAGTTGGGATGTTATGGTACAATTGTACATGATGTTGGAGTGTCTACATTTGGAGTATTGTGTTCAGTTTTGGTTACCCTGGTATAGGAAAAGGTACAAATAAGATTTACGAAGATGTTGCCAGGATTTGAGGGCCTGAACTATAGGGAGAGGTTGTGCAGGCTAAACTGTATTCCCTGGAGCGCAGGAGGATGAGGGATGGTCTTATGGAGATATATATGATCCAGGGGGAGTAGATTAGGTAAATTTGCAGTCTTTTATCCAGAGTAAGGGAATCAAGAACCAGGAGACATAGGTTTAAGGTGAGAGGGCAACAATGCAATAGCAGTATCACAGTAGCGCAGCTGTAGAGGTGCTGCCTTAAAGTGCCAGACCCGGGTGCGATCCTGACTACAGGTGCTGCCTGTACCGTGTTTATACATTCTCCCTGTGACCGCGTGGGTTTTCTACCGGTTGCTCCGGTTTCCGCCAGCATTCCAAAGATGTGCAGGTTTGTAGGTTAATTGGCCTCTGTAAATTATCCCTAGCCTGTGTGGGATAGAATGAGTGCGTACGGGTGATTGTTGGTCGGCACAGACTTGGTGAGCCAAAGGACTTGTTTCCACGCTACATCTCTAAACTAAACCAAACTAAACTAAGGAACCTACGGGGAACTTTTTCACAAAAAGGGTGGTGGGTATATGGAATGAGCTGCTGGAGGAGGTAGTTGACGTAGGTACTAGACCAACATTAAAAAATCATTTGGACAGTTACATGGGTAGGCAAGATTTCGAGGAATTTTCCGATTGAGAGTAGGGAAGATTCAAACAAGAGGACATGACTTCAGAATTAAGCGACAGAAGTTTAGGGGTAACATGAGGGGGAACTTCTTTTATCAGAGAGTGGTAACTGTGTGGAATGAGCTTCCAGTGGAAGTGGTGGAGGCAGGTTCGATTTTATCATTTAAAAACAAATTGGATAGGTATATGGATGGGAAAGGAATGGAGGGTTATGGTCTGAGTGCAGGTAGATGGGACTAGGGGAAAATAAGTGTTCGGCACGGACTTGTAGGGCCGAGATGGCCTGTTTCCGTGCTGTAATTGTTATATGGTTATATGGAATATGGGCCAAATGCAGGCAGATGGGCCATTTAATCGGCATGGGGAAGTTCAGCTATTTCTATACTGTGTGACTCTGTGAATGGTCAAAATTGTGTCTAATTTCTGAAAGAATTGAAAATTTCAGATGTGGTTCATTATGTATCCAATATTCAGAGCCATTACCCTTGTTTTATTTTCCATCTGCATATATTATTTCAGGTTTGTAGTGCAACTAGTCATAACCTTTGTTCCATTGCCTGATTTATTCACATTCTGAATGTGATACTGGATGAATAAGCGATGACAAAAGAATTATTCCATTGCTTCCAGACTTAAATATGTAAAGTGTTTTGTACCATAATAATAATAGGATCAAAATATGAAAAATATAATGTAATATACCAGTTGACCTTTAAGTCTTGTGAAAAGAGCAATATTGCAGTCTTAAAAAATTAATCCTTAGTAGATTTGACATTTATTCATAAACTACTTAAAATTCTAGGTAAACATTCAATGAACCTAGTATAATATATATCAAAGTAATGTATAACTTTCCTCTCTGTATCTATCTCCTATCACCCATCAAGTATGACATCAGGGCTGTATTACTCCAGAAGGAGTTATATTGAACTAGACCTAAATCCAAAAAAGACATAATGTGCTTGAATAACTCAGCGGGTCAGGCTACATCTCTGGAGAACATGAATAGATAATATATTGGGTCAGGACCCATCTTCAAATGGGTCCTGACCTGAAACATCACCTACTCATATTCTCCAGAGATACTGCCTGATCCAATGAGTTATTCCAGCACTTTGTGTCTTTCTTTGTAAACCAACGTCTACAGTTTCTTGCGTCTCCATAGATCTAAATTCTTTCTGCTAACAATCTCAAATGATGTTGGATGATCCATTCAGAATGATTCTGGATGATCAGCCATGATCATATTGAATGGCAGCTACAATTTTCCTGCACCTATTTCCTATGTTTCTATGTTATTCTATTGAAAATGCTGGAGTAACTCGGCAGGTCAGGCAGCATCCCTGGAGAACATAGATAGGTGGTGTTTTGGATTGGGACCCTTCAGACTGATTGCAGAGGTGGGGGGAAAGAAAGCTAGAAGACTGAAGACTGGAGGGGCAGGACAAAGCATGGCAGGTCATACGTGAACACAGGCCAGGGGAGATTTTTTGATAGGCAGATGGTTGAACTAAGGCCAGCGATGACCATCAGAGATGGCTTTTGTCCAACTATCTGCTTGAGCACTGCAATCATATCGTGTGAATTCAAGTGAATCATTGAAAGGATTATAAATAATTATAAGATTGACCGGCACAACCCATATTGTGTATATGATTTTCCTGTCCTGAGTGTGAGTGTCCTGGGGGACTGTTACTGCAACTTTCTGTGAGAGGTCACTGTTTCCCTACTCCCCGATAACACCATATATATAGCACAACCAATTCGTCCTCTGTAAAAGACCAATCAGAAATTGTCCTAAAAACCTGAGGCATATTAAAGTATATTCCAGAGGTAATTTGCTGCAGAAGTTTCAGGAAATGAAAATCAAAACCAGGAGATGCTGAAAATCAGACTAAAAAAAAAGATGATGTTGGAAACATTCAGCAAGTCAGATAGAATCTATGAAAATAGAAATAGATTTAATGTTTCAGATTGAACATCGGACATTTCTGACTTCCTTGATGACGTTTCAACCATAAATATCAACAATGCCTCTCTTTCCACAAATACTGTCTAATTGGATGAGTGGTCCAATGCTTTTCTGTTTTAATTGCAGGAATTTCAGTCTCCTTATCAGTTACAAAATAGATGCATGTTGTACAATCTTGTACAATACAACTTGGTATTATTTGAACAGCAAGGAAAATCATATAATTTTTCATGAACTTAAAAATAAATAAGCACACAAAGTTGTAAGTTGTAAAATCAGTTGTACAAATTGTACAACTTACAACTTTGTGTGCTTATTTATTTTTAAGTTCATGAAAAATTATATGATTTTGCTTGCTGTTTAAATAACACCTAGTCCTCTAACATTTCTCAAAATGTATGTCTTACATTTCCAAACGTCAAAGTTCCCTTTTAGCACAACAGGACCCTGTTCCTCACAATTCCTTTAGGACACTAGAGCCTAGTACCCTCGACCCCTTTGATGCACCAGAACATGGTTCCTGCATCCCTTGAAATTCACCATAGCCCTGGCTCCAGTGTTTCCTTGAAATTCACTGGGCTCCAGGTTCATAAGCCCCTTTAAAAATCCTAGGACCCCTGTTTCCCTGCACTTCCGTTAAACTCACCAGGGCCAGAGTTACTTTGTTCCCTTTAAATTCACCTGGGCCCATTCCCACCTCTTGCCGATACCCTCACCTTTAAAACTCTGCGGTTGGATGAAGGGTATCAAAACTGAGAAATTAGGTTTTTTTCTATAATTGCCGCCTGAACTGTTGATTTTTTTCAGCATGTTCTATTTTCATTTTTCCTTCAGTGTCACTTGATACTGTTTCCAGTACTCATTTGCAACTCACCAAGTTCTGTTTCCTATGCTCCCTTTAAACTCACTGAAGCCTGTATGCCACACTTTCTTTAAACTTACTCTGTTCATTGGAAGGTTATTATTATCAATTAGGAGCATTAAAAAAAAAAGCAGATGAAAGGCATATTAAAGTATTTATAGGAGTAATATCCAACAGTCTCTAACATTTCCCTGTGCAACACCCCCAAAGTCCTGAGCAGGTCAGATTAAATATGTTTTCTTGCATTACTTTCTAGCCTTAATTATAAAATGACCTAGAAATTAAATTACTTTCTTCCGGATATTGCTTAATGTTTGGAAGGTTATAAGGCTGAAGAAGGCTGCATAAAAATACTAATATGTACATGCAGCAAAATACAAAAATCTGAAGGAAATCAGCAGGTCTGTAGAGAGAAAACACATCAGGTAGGGGACCGTTCTTCAGATCTGAAATGTCATCTGTCCATTCATTCCACAGATGCTGTGTTCCACCAGCCTTTAGTTTCTGCTTAAGATTCCAGCATCTGCAGTTTCTTGTGTCCACAATATATACATATATCTGCATCACACGTAAATTAGATGTCATGGGCTAGTTTTCAAACGAGACCCTTGTTACAAGCAACAGGAAAGTGGTATATCACTTATAAGGGTAGAATTTTCCTTTGATCCATGGCTGCAATAGTCATTAGTGGACATCAATAAGACAGACAAGAGTTATAGTATAAAAACAAGGCTATTTTTTTGTGAGACGGAGGGAAATAGTAAAGCAAATGTACTGTATTTACAGAATCGACCATTCCTTTTCTGTTGAAACACTTTGGAATGCTAAATCTCATGTCCACTGAAATCCTTGGCTCAGTAATTAACTAATCTGTCTGAAGATGGTTTATATGTTTATAGCCAAAGCCAAGACGTCAGTTTGACAAGTCAAGTTGAAACTTCCATGAAGCTACAAATTGGCCAAAAAATGTTAGCTGCAACAGAGGAGCAAATATGCAACAATATGACCAAAGCATCTAAAAGATTAATCAGAAAATCAGAATAATAGTGGGTGCAGAACAGATTCACCTAGATGGCTGAATTTGAGAATATTAGCTCTCAGGAGAAGTTAGACAAACATGGATTGATTTTTGTGGAGAGACGGATGCTGAAGGGTGATGGCCTGAATGAAGTTTATACAATTATGAGAGGCACAGATGGGGTAGATGGTCAGTCTTGTTCTCAGGGTGAAAATATCAAAATCTGGAGGAAACAGCTTTAAGTCCCTGTCCCATTTAGGAAACCTGAACAGAAACCTCTGGAGACCTTGCGCCCCACCCAAGGTTTCCGTGAGGTTCCCGGAGGTTTTGGTCACTCTCCCTAATGGTCTAAAGTGGTTTCCGCGTAGTCGAGGCCTCTTCTATGTTCCTGCGATTATTTTAAAAAAATCAAAACCGGCCTCGACTAAAAATAGGTTGCCGTTTGGTCGAAGCCCGTGGAGTGGGGTCGCTATTTACTTACAGGCAGTCGAAGGCAATCTCCTTCGCTGACCGGCCATTTTGATTGGTTCATTGGAGTTTTCAGCAAAGATCTTTGGCTTTCAGGACCTAGAAGATCCTATTGGATCTCCCCCTTCTATCTCCCCTTCTCTCTTCCCTTCTCTTCCACTTTTCTCTCCCCTCCTTTCCCCTTCTCTCCCTCCCTCCCGCGCTCTCTAAAGGACTTACCGTGCTCTGTGGCAGCCGTTTACCTTCCTCTTCATCGCGCAGACAGCGCTCCTCCGCTGTCCCTGGCCCCCACCTTCGCGATGTGTTTGTGTGTGTGTGTGTGTGCGGTCGGTAGATGCAGCTCACACTTCGGTGGAGGCTTTCCAAGCGAGGGACCAAAGCCTCTGGCGACTCATGGAAACCTTGGGTGGGGCACAAGGTCACCAGAGGTTTCCGTTCAGGTTTCCTAAGTGGGACAGGGGAATTAAGGTGAAAGGAGCAACATTTAAGGGAAATGTGCCGGGCACGTTTTTTTTAACGCAGAGAACCATAGATGTCTTAAACTCTCTTCTAGGCAGCGGGAGAAAGAGATATAATAGTGACTTTTGAAAGAAATTTAGACAGGCACATGAACTTGCAGGGAATGTAAGGCGATGGATCGTATGCAGGAAGATAGGATTATTTTGATTTGGCTATGGGCCGATGGGCTTGTTCCTGTGCTGCACTCTTCCATGCTTGAAGTGTATTGTTGTTTACTTTGGCTGGGTAACAAAAAGAAAGACAAATTTAGAGATTATAATTGGTATACTGGCATTCCAGTAATTTATGACTAACCATCATATGAGATCTTTTCCACAACCTGTTAGTAAAGTTAACAACCACTCTAGCATAATTTGAAAAGAGGCACCCTTATTGCAGGTATTCCAACAGCAATGACTTGTTCAGTAAATAGGTGTTTTGGATTGGCAATGAGGATATTAGGTAAAATGTGATATCGTACCTTTAAAACTTAAAGCCTAATTCCATTATAATTTGAAATGTTTCACTTTTGCAAAATCCTTTCACCCACTTCAGAATCATTCTTTTCAATAACATGGCTTTTATAACAAAGAAGTACATTTAGTGCTAATTGGAGCTCTAGAAAAAATAGTAATGCCTTTTTAACTGAAATCTGAACTTTTAATTTTGTTCAAGCCATTTAAAAGCTAAAGTAAATGATGTAGGTTTTAAAGATATTCCATTTTGAACAATTAACTATGAATAATTCTAATCAGGCGGTATAATTGTAGGTTAGCTCCTCAAATTAAAAGAAAGGATTTCTAAAAACGTTAAAATATTAGAAAAGTAGCTATTACAGTAGTGTTATCACTTTGCACTAACCTCAATCAGATATTAACAATAGGGAATGTGCTTCAGATTGTATTTGCCATTTAAATGCGAGTACAGTGAGCTGAGATGTGTTTTTTTCTGTATGCAAAATCAGCAATAAGTACAGACCACTCAACTGAAAGCGGATTTGCATAGTGTTAAAATGAAAGATGGCAGGCATGGTTAAAAAGAAAACTTGCATGATTGTCAGTAGAATAGTCATCAATATTTCTTACATTGCAAATCGCTTCTACCAAATATAATTAATTAACTGCTATTCTATTCAAGGATATGTGGTAGAAATTTGTCTTCATTCACATGAATGAAACACATTGCTCCTCCAAAATTCAATTCCATTGACGTAATTGGCTCCAATCCGTAAAGCAAACTAGATTCCTTTTGTCATCTGCAGCAGTGAACGAAGCAGAAAAGAAAGTTTCCTAACTTGTAGAATGGGGAAAGTCATGGGTAGCTGTACCAATATCCCATTGAACATAATGGATGGCTCAGGAGGGAAATAGATTTCCAAATAGTTCAAGGATAAAAAACATAACAAAACGGGAAATTGTTTTTAAAAGATTACTCTGCTGTAGTAATGTTATAATTAAATTCAACCTATTTTAACATTCTATACCTGAGTATTTTATCCAGTTTAAATTGTAGTGAATACAATCTCACAAGGACAACATTTAAAAAATAATAAATAATTTAAGATTTAGGGAATAGCAAGATTATTTGAAATATTTTTAAAGAATACTCGTCCAAGGAGGACCCGTTTGTTCCCATCCCCTCAACTCGCGGTTGCGGGGGGGGAGGGCTTGCGGCGTCACACACACACTAAACCCCCCCCCCCCCCACACACACACACTAACACCCCCCACCCCCCCACTCACTCACAACCACCCCACTTGATAATATATTAATACCCCCACTTGGCTCCCCCACACCCACACACACAAGGGGAGAGAGGGAGAGAGAGGGAGAGGGGGAGGGGGTGAGAGAGCGAGTGAGGGAGAGAGAGGGAGAGGGGGGGAGGGAAAGTGGGGGAGAGGTGGGGTGGGGGATGGAGAGGGGGAGGGGTTGGAGAGGAGAGGGGGAGAGGAGAGGGGGAGGGGAGGGGGGGAAGGGGAGAGGGAGGGGGGGGAGGGAGGTGGAGAGGGGTGGAGGGGGTAGAGAGGGGGGTGGATGGGGAGGGGGAGGGAGGAGGGGCAGGCAGGGGGGAAGGACACTGAGCGGGCAGGGCCGACTGCGAGCGGGTGGCGGGCTTCGGGAGTGCTCGGGACCTCAGAAGCCCAACCAAATTACTGCGTGTTCAGCGGCTTCAATCCAGAGCCCTGGATGGGGGGGGCGGCTGGGCTGCAGGCGGGGCGGGCACAGCGGGCGGTCGAGGATGGCCGGCCGAGTGCGAGTCGACTGCGAGCGGGTGGCGACCAAATGACTGCGAGGAGGGGGGAGGTTAACGGGGGGGGATGGTGATGCAATTTGCAACAGTGCCCAGCAGGCTGCGCGTTGAAAACTGTGCGCAGCGGGCCGCGAGGAGCAGAGCCATTGTGACGTCATCAGTTCATTAACTTTAAAAAAGATTTCAGATTTGTGAACAATTTTAATAAATAACTCAAGAAATAATACATCAAATTTTCAAATTAGGCGATTTTTGACATGGCGTAAACCTCTATCGGAATATGTAAAAATTTCACCGTTAGCACGTCGTGTTTTCGAGGAGATGTGAATCACAGGCGAAGAAATAAACACACACACAAATACACAAATAAATACACACACATCCAAGATCCGAGTTTTATGTATAGAGATGAGGTCAAGGCAATTCAACAGTTTAAATATTTATAATGTTTTTGTTTTGTTAAAGCCTAAAGTGATCTTCCAACAGAATGTGCTGCAGGAAGAGATTTGAATTTAAAACAGTCAGAATTAAAAACATATCCTTGGAGGCATTCATCAGAATTTTCAATATTAATAAAACATGGACAAATAACATTAATTTAGGTTTAAGGCCTTGATCAACAGAGGTGATACATTTGAAGAAGGAATGGCTATTGTTCTGTAGTTGAGGAAAATGCTTTTCCTGTGCCCCAATGAGTTTCAAACTTTGCAACGTGGTACAAATTTTAAGTTATTTTATGCAATACAATGCTGAACGATAATATCAGAATTCACAAGTAAAACGCCAATATAATTGAAGGAAACGTCTTTCTTTATAAAAGAAAATAAGTAACATGTCAGTGTATCAAGCAGAGGGATATTTAAATCATTTGCAGGTAGGCGGGCACAAATCTTACAACCTGAGGGATCACCCATGAGTGAGGCCATCTGAATATGAGACTCATGTTGACTTGGACTGGGACGGTTTTGGTATCCCGGTTCAAACTGGGCCCCAGATATCCAGGGGAGTAATTATGAAGGCTATGAATGCCCTTCTTGGGAGGGGGGCTATTGTCTCTTCCGAGCTCGAGAGGGGAAAGGTCGAGATGATATTGAAGACCCGGGAGGATGTGGCCACAGCGTTGGAGAGGGGGATTTCAGTGGGGGGGGGGTCCATATACAGGGGGTCCCATGGGTGTCCAGGGTGAGACCAGTTTTCCTACGGAGTTGCCCTACATGTATTCCGGATGCGACACTCATTCCGTACCTGTCTCAGATTGGGGAGGTGCAGTCTAAGTGCTTTAGGCTCATGCACCCCGGGGGGGACCCGGAGGAAAAAGGGATCTTCAGTTTCAAAAGGACGGTGTTCGTGAAGGTGAGGGAGGGGGAAGGCGATGAGGGGAGCTTCGAGGTGGAGTGTAGGGGTCTCCCTAGAACCGTGCGTTGGAGTTGGGGAAAGGCACGGTGTCATGCGTGCGGTGGTTATGGACATCTCCGTAGGGAATGTCCTAATCACGGGGTCGCTGCTAGAACTTCTAGCGCAGCGGCCCAGGAATGCACTGCTGGCCCATCAGGGGTGGCTCGTCATGCCTCGGTGGGGCGGGGTGGTATTGCTGACCTGGCTGGGGCTGCCGGCTCTGCCTCGGTGATCCGGGGCAGCGGGGATAGCCCTTCTGCAAGTTCCGCCTTGGGGACCCAGGGCAGCAAGGGCTCCCGCCCCCTACAACCTGAACCTGTGGTGGTGGCTGAAGGTGAGGCACAGAGGGAGGGTGGAGAGAAATGGGAGCAGCAGAAGAAGAAGAAGAACAAGCAGAAAAAGAACACCCAAGCGAGTCAAAAGCAGGCGGGTGTGCAACTGCCGAGTGTGGAGATCACCCAAGGGGCGCCTGTCAGCTCCAGTGAGGTCCAGAGTGCAACTGCCGTGGCCCAGCAAGGAGCTGCGGTGGCTCTGACGGGGGTAGGGAAGGTAAAACGTGCTGGGTGATAAAGTGGATGGGGGTAGTGTGGATGCGGAAGACCCTTTCTTTATGGAGGTCACCATACCGCTGCATGCTAGTGGGACAAAAAGGAAGATTGGGCATGGCGAGGAAGAACTAGGACGTGGGTCCAAAGTTAGGGGGATGTCTTTTTCCAGACCTTCCACCACCGATGTGGTTGGAGGTCAGGAACTGGTGTCTTCCGGGTTGGAGGTTGAGCCTCCACTTCAGGGATCTCCCGAGGGTACTACAAGATCAGGTGATAGGGTAGACCCCTCTGGAGCTGTGTCCTCTGGGCGGGTGGATGTCCCTTCGTCTCAGGGGCCCTCCGAGGGAGTTATCTCATCGCGTTTTGAATTTAGCTCCCCTGGGGGTGTGTCCTCTGGGTCGGAGGAGGTCCCCTCATTTCAGAGGCCCACTGAGGGTGTTAGAGGCACGCTAGAGGGTGGGGTAAGCTCCCCTGGTAGTATGGCCCCTGAGACGGGGGATGAGCAGAGTCAGATGGGGGGGGGGGTGGGGGGGGGGGGGGGGGGGGGGGGGGGGGGGGGGGGGGGGTGGGGGGGGGCAATGGTGTACCAGTCTGTGCACCATATCAGAGCCAGTGGAGGTGCTGGGTGGTGTGCTGCACTGCCGGCTGAGTTGGCAGGGGAGAGTAAAAAAAGTAACTGGAGAGCCTCTGGGTGTTGCCAGTGGAGGGGGTGCTTTAGGTGCTGTGGAGGTCGGAGCTATTTCAGGTGGCGATCCTCTTTCAGATTCTGGGGGTGCCAGTGTACCACAGACCCTGGGGGTACCTCTTGTTTTTTCTTCCCCAGGCCCAGATGTGGAGGGTGAGGGCAGAGCGCAGGAGCCCAGCAAGTCAGTGGGCTGCGTGAAGCGGATAGGGGTTTCAGGACCCTTCCCCGGCATTGATCCTGGGGGTGGTGTCATGCCGGAGGAGGGGGAGAGTGATGGGGCCAGTTTGTGTGGAGGGGTTAGCGAAATTCCAGAGAGTTCTGGTCTTTCGACTTCTGACAATGACCTTGGTGATGCTGAGCTTGTTGTGTCAGGTGCGAGTAACTTGGACGATAGCCCAGGATCCAAGGATGAGTCTCATGCAATTGTTATCTGTGAGGTGCGGGAGTTTCTAAAAACAAGCCGTACCAACAGAACAAAGGTAGATGCTGCTAAGAGACGGTGGGCTGATCTGCCGGCTTTGGTTAAAACTCTCGAGGCTATCCTTGGCAAGAAGGAAAGTGATCTTCCTGACTCTGAGAAGTGCCAGGTTGGGGACTTTTTGGAGTTCCTAAGAGAGAGAGTTATGAAGCCTACAAGGAGTATGACGGTCTCAATCTAGTCTGCCTGCACAATCAGAGTAGCCACATTAAACTTAAACAGTAGAGCGAGTTTTCGTAGATTCCAGCTTTTATCAGTCCTTAGGGAGGAGAAATTTGCAGTGTGTTTTCTGCAGGAGACGCATACCGTTGTTAGTGACGAACCCACCTGGAGACTGGAGTGGGAAGGGAGTGTCTACATGAGTCATCTTAGCTCGAATTCGAGTGGGGTGGCCTTTCTGTTGGCTCAGAATTTCCTGCCAAATGTTCTAAAAGTGCAACAAGTTGTGCCAGGACGTTTGCTCCATCTGGCCGTGAGCGTGGATGGCATGCCGTTGCATTTCATTAACGTGTATCCCCCAGTTCCAGCACGATGCAGGCCGGCCTACTTCAGGAGGTGACTGCTTTGTTGAGCACTATTGATAGGGGAGGAGAGTGTGTCTTCCTTGGGGGGAACTTTAATTGCACACTTGAGGTGCGAGACCGTTCTGGTACTCAGTGTGCCCCTGCTGTAGCGAAGAAGCTGAGAGGGTTGATTGATTCCTTTGAGTTGGTTGATGCGTGGCGGGACCTCAACCCGGATTCCACTGCTTTTTCGCGGAGGTCTGAGGGCGGTGGTTCCCGCATTGATCGAATATATATTTCCCGAGCGTTTGTTTCCCGTGTCTCTGCGAAAAAGTACTCCTTATGTTCACCGATCCTGGTGACCTGCGGAGGATGCGTGATTGCCAGAAGATTTTCTCGGATGCATCGTCTGCCAGGATTAATTGGAGCAAGTGCTCTGGACTTTTAGTGGGTCAGTGGCAGGTGGACTCCCTGCCAGAGGAGATGGCAATGTTTGCGTGGAGCACCACGCACCTCCGCTATCTGGGGGTGTACCTGAGTCCCACTGAGGATGATTGGCCGGCAAATTGGCAGGAGTTGGAGACGAAAGTGGTTGCCAGGCTGGGCGCTGGTCAGGCCTGCTTGGAGTTCTTTCTTTTCAGGGGAGGGTGTTGGTCATAAACCAGCTGGTGGCCTCC
Organism: Leucoraja erinaceus; assembly: GCF_028641065.1. Classification (NCBI taxonomy): domain Eukaryota; kingdom Metazoa; phylum Chordata; class Chondrichthyes; order Rajiformes; family Rajidae; genus Leucoraja; species Leucoraja erinaceus. The sequence continues at coordinate 102,418,145 of NC_073379.1, forward strand.
ATGTTATGGTACCGGCTGGCTACTCTTGTCCCACCTCCCATTTTTGTAAATGCTTTACAGATGAAGCTGGTGGACTTCTTTTGGGGAAATAGGAAGCACTGGGTTTCCGCAGCTGTCCTGAGTCTCCCGTTAGAGGAGGGCGGCCAGTCCTTGGTATGCGTGCGTACCCAGGTGGCGGCTCTCCGCCTCAGGACTCTGCAGAGGTATATGTATATAGAGAACCCCCCCAGATGGCACGTTTTGGCCACGTATTTTTTGCGACAGGGTCTTTGTCTAAGGGGGGTCTCGCGGCTCCCGGTGGCGGGCATCAGTCGACCCGCCCTAAGGGGTTTGCCTGTTTTCTACCGGGATGTGTTAAGAGTGAGGAATCTGGTTGTTTTCAGCCAGCGTGTTGCTCCACGAGGGGAGGGGGATGTTGCGGCTGCGGGAGTGGCCGGTCCTCAACAAATCATGGCGGGTGTCGAGGAGAGGCGTGCGCCCAGAGTGGTTTTAAATGAGCTCTTACCCGCTCCGTCAGATCTGCTCATTGGGCCTCGGTTCCGGGATATATCTCGGGCACCGGTTCCACACAACCTGAGCCGCCTTTCGGAGATGATTAGCGTGCCGTTTCGTGACGCGAAGAGACGCTCACTGTATAGAATGTTCCTGCACATTCTGCACCTCCTTGCCTTCGTCTCCCGTCCCGACACACCATGGCGGACGGTGTTACCACCTGAAGGCGGAGAAGGTCCCCAGTGGGGGTCCCTCTACAAGGGAGTTGTCCCCCTTTACGTGGGGGACCTGGGGTGGAGAGTGCTGCACAGAGCGGTGGCGTGTAACAAACTTTTGAGTCGGTTCACGGACTCGTCCGCTGCCTGTATTTTTTGTGGCGAGGTAGAGACCGTGTTCCACATTTATATGGAGTGTGAGAGGCTACTGCCCCTGTATCAATATCTGAAGGGGTTGTTCCTAAAGTTCTGGTTACATTTTAGTCCTACGATTCTTGTGTTTGGACACAAGGCAGGGTGTGGGGAGAGCCAAGTGGGAGGGTGGGACCTACCTGTCGGTCTACTCCTGGGCCTGGCCAAGATGGCCATACGCGGGTCCAGGCAGCAGGCGATGGATGGTCAGGCAAGAGTCGGCTGCTTGCCCCTCTTTCGGGCCTACGTCCGTGCACGTGTGTCCCTGGAGAGGGAACATGCGGTGTTCACGGGGACTTTGGAGATATTCCGAGGGCGCTGGTCACCGCGTGGGGTTGAGAGTATTGTGAATAATGATTGTAACGTTGTACTATAATGACACGATATATTGTAAGTTCGTTTTGTGTATGACTTGATCTGTTGTATTATTTGATGTGTTGAATAAAGTCTTTGAAAAAGAAAAAAAGAGAGAGAGAGAGGGGGGGGGGCAGGGGGGGAGGGGGGAGGGGAGGGGGGGGGGGCAGAGAGAGAGGTCATAGAGGAACAATCACACATTATAACGTGCCCCCCCCCGCCCCATTCTGACCTCCATCACCAAACCCCCCCCCCCCCCCCCAAACCAAACCCCCCCCCCCCCCCCCCCCCCCCCCCACCCAGTGCACCCTTCTTCACGCCGGCCCTGTGATGTCTCGGCTGACAATTTGAGGGACCTACCTGGTAACAACATTAAGAGCAGCTCCGGGACGCCATGCTTCCCGACTCGAATCAACGCCTAACTGACACACGCTCCGTCCTGTGCTGAGCTTGCTGCGGGCCGGATAAAATCTCATGGCTGGCCGGATGTGGCTCGCGGGCCAAAGTTTGGAGACCCCTTGGTTAGAGGTACAGTGTCCTTTGGCCCACCTAGTCTGTGCCACCCAGCTATCCCCGCACATTAACATTATCCTACACACACTAGGGACATTTTACAATTTTTCCAAGCCAATTAGCCTACAAACCTGTACGTCTTTGGATTGTGGGAGGAAACTGGAGCTCCCGGAGAAAGCCCACACAGGTCATGGGGAGAACGTACAAACTCAGTACAGACAGCACCCGTTGTCAGGATCGAACCCGGATCTCTGGCGCTGTAAGGCAGCAACTCTACTACTGTGCCACCATGCCAACCGTCTCTCTGAAGAAGTGTAAAGACAGCAACATGACTGAGAGCAGAACAGGGAAACAAACAGAACATGAATAGTGCAAGATGCAGTTGCTGGAAACTTGAAGTTAAAATATGAGGTAGAAATATTTGTTATTAGAATTCAATAATTTAGGCCAGACAAGCTGCTAAATTGCAGTTTCTGTTTCAACATACCACCTTACATTTCATAGGAGCCACGTGCAAAGCAGGTCAAAATCACTACAATCTTTCTCTAATTTTAATTTTATCGGCCTCATTTGTATCTGAATTGCCACAATTCTAATGTTAAAAATAATTAATACATTCATTTGTTGTTGTATTAATTGTATGTCATCACTGATTAATGGATGGCTGCACTTCCCAGGATTTTCTATAACCTTTATTTAACAAAATGCTTTGCAAGATAATTCATCAAGATTCGCATTGTAAGACTAGTGCAGCCTTTGCTTGTTCTACAAAATTACTTTTACGCAATGCAAGTTGTTTATTGCTTTACCATAAAAGAGTCTTCAATAGATGCTGTCAGGATGATAGAACTAAAAACACTTAACTACTCTGTGCTTGCCATTTCTGAAAACTAGCAAAAGTTAATGGAACAATTCAAAATGCCCATTGAAAAGCTAACAATTTAAGAATAGGCGGAGAGCGAGGAAGGAAGGGTTGGTTTAAACTGCACGTATTTTAATGCAAAGAGCCTGACGGGTAAGGCAGATGAGCTTAGGGCATGGATAGGTACGAGCGACTGGGACATTGTAGCCATGACTGAAACATGGTTAAGGGAGGGGCATGACTGGCAGCTCAATGTTCCGAGTTACAGGAGCTTCAGGAGACAGGGGTGAAGAAAAAAGAGGGGGGGGGTTGCATTGTTGGTTAAGGAGGATGTCATGGCTGTGTTCCGAGGTGACATTATGGACAGTTCATCTAGTGAGGCTATATAGTTGGAGGTGAGGAACAAGTAAAGGATGATCACCTTGTTAGGGGTGTATTACAGACCCCCGAATAGTCAACGGGAATTAGAAGAACAAATGTGCTGGGAGATTACAGTTCAAATAAGGTTGTTGTAGTAGGGGATTTTAACTTTTCCCAATATAAACTGGGAAACTTATAGGGTGAAGGGTTCAGATGGGGTGCAATTCCTCAAAAGTATTCAGGAGAGTTTTCTTAAGCAGTATGTGGAGGCCCCCACATGTGAGAGGGCAACATTGGATCTAGTATTGGGAAATTGGGAAGGGCAAGTTAATGAAGTGTGTGTGGAGGAGCCTTTTGGGACCAGTGACCACAGTTGGATTAGGTTTAAGATAGTTATGGATCGGGACGGAAAGGGTCCACATGTTAAACTGCTCAACTGGGGTAAGGCCAACTTTGAGGGTATGAGAGAGGGTCTCGCTCAAGTTGACTGGAGCAGGTTATTAGAGGGGAAAGGAACATCGGCCATGTGGGATGTTTTTAAAAAGTGTACTGAAGAAAGCTCAGGATGTGTACATCCCCGTTACAGTGATGGGCAAAGCAGGAAAACATAAGGAAGCTTGGCTGACGACGGAAATTGAGATGTTAGTCAAAAACACGAAGGATGCATGGGACAGGTTTAGGCAGCTTGGATCATGTGCATCCCTGGAGGAGTTTCGGGAACCAAGGAGTAAACTAAAAAAGGAAATCAGAAAGGCAAAAAGGGGCCAGGAGATAGCTCTGGCCGGTAGCATTAAGGACAATCCCAAAAGATTTTATAAATACATAAGGGAGAAAAGGGTAACTAGAGGGAGAGTGGAACCTCTCAGGAATCAAAGCGGTCACCTCTGTGTGGAGCCACAGGAGATGGGCAATGGCTTATGTGGTATTTACCAAGGAGAAAGACAATAGGATGGAGGAAATTGGACCAGTCACTGGAAGTGTCTTGAGGGAAGTCAGGGTTACTGTCAAAGAAGTACTGAAGGTACTGTCATGTTTAAAGGTAGACAAATCTGCAATCCACATGTACGACAACCAAAATTATGCAGTCTTCCCGAGAGATCCTTTTCGAACATCAGCTTTGAAGCTGTCATACGACTCCATCAATGTGTTGAGATCTGCATTGGCCCTGACTTCAGCAAGTACCTGCTTTGTTGGCGATCGGATTAGCTCTTGAAAGATGCCCTTTGATTCCTCTGGTATACTGGACAGCACTGCATCTTTTCCAGCCATAGACAGGAATTCATCAAGAAGGAGCTTCTCCAAAAGCACTCCACCATCGTCTTGTAGCAGTGCAGACTTCTGTCGTAGTTCTTTTCTGTCATAACACCTTTCATAGAACCAGTAGACATGAGTCCTGATTCCATGAGGAAACCCTGAAGTCCAGATCCTTCCATTTTCTTTCCAAGTATTTTGAAGTTTGCACAAATGACATGAAATGTGTCAATCAACACAATGTGTTTCTTGTACTGTGCAGGATGACTCCACACAAGAGGATATGCCCTCATGCAGACACCCAAGTCGAATGTTGTAATGACATATTCTTGGCCAACCTCATGACTTGCTTCTTCAGAAGCTCATAAACACTCTTGAACTGTACTAAATTCCGTCATCGGATGATTGATCACAGGATAGTAGTCAATTGTGGTCACATTTGAAGGCACCTCACCTGTTGCTGAGACAAATCCAGCCCAAGCTGGAAGCTCTTGACCTTTCTCACTACTCGCTTTCCGGGAAAGCATCCATGCCAGATCTTTTCTTGTACATTGTTTGAATGCTTAATCCCCATCATCACGCTTCCAGTGCTGCACACGGAAATTTTGATTTGCTTTCCAGTTGACATAGGATGATAGAAGAGGGCCACAAGAAAGAGGGCAAAGTGTGAAAAAACACAATTTTGACACTTTGACAAATAAGGGGTTAAAAACATAGTCCAATTAGTTTTTTTCTTGGGAACATCATTTTTCTGACAGAAGAGATACCAATGAACAAAATGACACTCAAGAAGTAGGATCATAGGGAGGGTGCACGGTAGGCCCCTCTGGCCCATGGACTAAGTGTAGCATCAATAGAAATCTTATGATTGAATAAGACATTAAATTGATCCACCTTCTTAAAGTACCAGAGCAGTTGCCTGAGCAACCTGTACAGCCCAGTGCTGTTGGTGATTCAGTGATTGCAACAGAATGTTATTATATATACTAATTGGTTTAAGATGGCCTACAAACTAATAAGTATTAGAGCTACGAATGCATAGGCAACCAACCTGGTTACATAATTAAAATATCATGGTGTATTCATGGTAGATTTTGTCAAGATTCTGTACTTATTCTGTAACTAAACAGATGAGTGAGCATTTTTCTGTTTCACTAGTCAGATCATTGAACCTGTTCCCTTGTAACACTGGGATCACATTTTCTCGCCTGCAGTTAAAACTGGCCTCACTACATGCAACTCTTCCATCTATTTTTGGAGAATGGTTTAGAGTTCCCTCTCTGTGCCTGTTTCCAGAGCACGATTACACCATAATTGCACTAAACCCTTAAATTATTTATTTTGCATTGAGAACTATGCTTATTCGCATCTATGAATAAGGCAAGGCTATTGACTTTTGAAAGATATGTGGTCATTTGCTTCATACCAATTGGTGTTCCAAAAAGATTGGATGTGAATACTAATGAATAATTTAATAATGTACTAAGGTAATTTTTATGTTTGGTGGTAAAACAAAAACTTAGTTTTTGCTGATGGTAGCTCATTGAGAAGTACTTATTCAGATTTTGAAGTCCTTTTCGCAAACATATTTTTCTTTGACATGCATAATTGCAAATAACATTCTTATTAATCTGATATAAATGTTTTTTATTATATTTTCCAGATGGGAAATGCAAGCTTACTCAACTCTTGAAGCCAAAGAAAAGGATATGATAGACCACCTGCAAAGAATGTATTTTACTGAGGTCAAAGACAATTAGAATGGCAATCATGTTAATAAAAATGTTACTGGTTCAATTCTTGTTTTTGTTTTTCTATCAATTGAATGTAAAAATATTAGAAGAATGCAAAAGTTTAAAACATTAGAAGAACATATGAAATTGTATTCATAATTAAACATAGCCTTTGTTCAATGGAAGTTGTCTAATTCCTGTAACATAAAAATGTACAATGAAGATAAATTGGATTTAAATTGCACTTCTGTAGAAATTAGTTAGATTTCCCGTGTTGGGTGAGAGTTACATTATTTACCTCTCGCCCTGACGCTTCAGGAGTTTATCTGGAATACAGAAATCTGCTAGGAATCAAATAGCAATCTAATTCCTGCCACAGATAACCAATAGTCCTTGTTAGAAAACACATATTATGAATGTTGAGTTTGTGCAGGTGCTGTGTTCTTTATACAATGTAATACATCGATGTGCACACATTAAAACTTGCTTCAAAGAAGTATAATTTCTTGAGGATTTTTATTAGTAAATATAGACGTCTTATAAAGGCATGGCTTGGATTACGTCTATGATGGTGGACATTCAATGACTCAATGCAAAGGTTCTCCTCAAAGGTGTGGTCATCATTACTGTTACTTTGACACCAGTTAATAAATGTATAAATGTGAAAGATAAGAGAAATAAATCAGAACTGTCAAGAGTGCCTGAATTTATTGTGCAAATCAGTACTCAAACTACAAGATTGACGCCAAACATTAATCCCAATCCAAATTCCAGTAGGAGCTCCCTGTCCCTGGTTACCAATAGTATTTGAACAAATGCATCTGTGAGATCAATACCATTTAAATGTTCCAACACTGCACAGCTGCTTCTACTTGCTCCCCAAGATTCACACGCAGAACTACCTGAGCAGACCTGTCATTCCAATTTCATCTTAACCCAATAAACTTATTTTTTCTAACCTTGATTTAATTATTTCTTCCCTGCATGCCTGTTCCTATCTACATCCAAGGAACCACTGGTGAAGTCTAGTTTCCTGGACCCAAAAGGGTTATCTTCACTTTGAATATACAATGCTTCTATACCTCCTTTTTTGCTGGATGGTCTGACTCGTTGATTCTTTCTTGAACAGCGGACCAACTAATTCCCCTCCACCACTATACTCATTCATCTGGCTGAATTTGTTCTCCCATAAAACATCTTCTCTTTCAACTCCTCTCACTTTCTTCAGAATATAATAGTATATATTGGGGCATCACAAGACCAAACACAGCCTGCTTTTTATGGTGGAAAACACAGACTAGTCCTTGCTTCAATGAAATGGGAAACAGAATAGTCCTTGCTTCACTTCAATTCACACTTCTTCCCTCAACTCCTTTTCTGCATTGCTGACGGTAGACATTGCTTCCACCACTCATACATAACTCAAAAGTTCCATTATTTTAACTGTTACAATTTTTTAATCCTGTTTTCACCTTCACATGGGCCATTTCTTAGACTTTACTTCCATCTCAGAGGATAAGTTTGTGAACAATATTCATTACAAGCTTCTGAACTCCCACAATTATCTTGGTCATACTTCCTGTCCCAAGATGTTTTCTGTCATGACTCCATTCCATGCACCCAGTTCCACAAGTCAAGTCAAGTCAAGTCAAGTTTATTTGTCACATACACATACGAGATATGCAGTGAAATGAAAATGGCAATGCTCGCGGACTTTTGTGCAAAAGACAAACAACAAAACAACCAAACAAATTATAAACACAATCATAACACACATATTCTTATTCATAATAAATAATGGAAGGAAAAACGTTCTGTAGAGTTAGTCCCTGGTGAGATAGGCGTTTACAGTCCGAATTGCCTCTGGGAAGAAACTCCTTCTAAACCTCTCCGTTCTCACCGCATGGCAACGGAGGCGTTTGCCTGACCGTAGCAGCTGGAACAGTCCGTTGCAGGGGTGGAAGGGGTCTCCCATGATTTTGTTTGCTCTGGAGTTGCACCTCCTGTTGTATAGTTCCTGCAGGGGGGTGAGTGAAGTTCCCATAGTGCGTTCGGCCGAACGCACTACTCTCTGCGGAGCCTTCTTGTCCTTGGCAGAGCAATTCCCAAACCAGATGGTAATGTTCCCGGACAAGATGCTTTCCACCGCCGCTGTGTAGAAGCACTGGAGGATCCTCGGAGACACTCTGAATTTCCTCAATTGCCTGAGGTGGTAAAGGCGCTGCCTTGCCTTACTCACGAGTGCTGAGGCGTGTGATGCCCATGTCATATCCTCAGAGATGTGGACTCCCAGATATTAAAAACAGTTCACCCTATCCACAGGATCCCCATTTATCCTCAATGGAGTGTACGTCCTCGGATGATGTGCCCTCCTAAAGTCCATGATCAGCTCCTTCGTTTTTTTGATGTTCAAGAGGAGGCTGTTATCCTGGCACCAGAGTGCTAGATCAGCCACCTCCTCCCGGTAGGCCTTCTCATCGTTGTCTGAGATCAGGCCCACCACCACAGTGTCATCAGCAAACTTAATTATTGAATTGGAGCTGAACCTAGCCACACAGTCATGTGTGTACAGGGAGTACAATAGGGGGCTGAGGACGCAACCCTGGGGCGATCCTGTGCTCAGGGTGAGGGACTCCGATGTATTCCCTCCCATCTTGACTACCTGGGGCCTGGCGGTGAGAAATTCCAGGACCCAGGCACACAGGGAGGTGTTGAGCCCCAATTCCATTAGCTTCTCGGCCAGTCTGGTGGGGACTATCGTGTTGAAGGCTGAACTGTAGTCTATGAACAGCATCCTCACGTAGCCCCCCTTCTGGCTGTCCAGATGGGAGAGAGCGGTGTGCAAGACCTGGGGGACCGCATCGTCCGTGGACCTGTTCGGACGGTATGTGAACACAATATATGTTATATGTGTTCTGATGATGACTTCCACATTTCTTAACCATGGCTTCCCTTCTAACATGATTGATAGAGGCTCGACTGTAACTGATCTATTTCCCATACCTCTACTCTTATACCCTCTCCTTCAGGCCAAAGCAAATATAGGATTACACTGCCCGTGAATGATCGATCCGCTCCGACTCACGAAGTGCCGAAAATCAATGTGAAAACCGCACCGTGGGCCCGATTTCTGCATTTGCGATCGAAACAGCTCAACACCCTTGATCGCAAACTGGTGTTAGTGTCTGGAACCTTGATTCTGCAATTTGTGCTTTGTCCATTGTTCCGATAATGGGGAATGTCTCTGAGAAGGATCGATCAAATAGATTGGAAAGCCCGATAAGGATAATTGGCGGGGAGCTTCCAAATTTTGAAAGACCAACTTTGGCCGTTGGGGGGAATAAAGTCTTTAATTGGGGTTAACTATATAGAGACGATCGTTAAAAAATATGGGAATAGTGACGAAGCAAATGAGTTAATTGAGATGTGGAAGATATTCTTCACTAAAAGAAAAATAAATTAAAAAATTGGTTTACTGTCCACCCTAAGAATGGCAGTTTGTAAATTGGGAATAGGAGAAAACGATAAAACTCATCCCTCTCAGGACATTTCAGAGCGGGGACAAGGAGAATTAGTAAGCCAACAACAGGAGCAAGAGAGAGTGTCATATTTCGAGAGGGAGATTGCTGAAACGGCTCTTAAAGGGAAGGTGCGGACGGAAAGTAAATCAGGAAAAGTTGGTAAGAATGAGAAAGGGTCTGCACATCGTGAAGGGAGATATTTATTATATGCCAGGGTGTGTAGAGATAGAGCCACAGTATTCCTCACAGAACTGTCATGTTCCCAATTCGGAGAAACCGTGCTCAGCCTGCGAGCGTGACACACAGGAGGAGTCAGTTTATCTTCGGCTCCTTCCCCTATATTTAAATCTGACAAAGAGACATTGGGGAGAGATCTTCTATCTCCTAGGATTGCCGCACAGGTGGAGGACAATAGGGGAAACCAAGGAGCTAGAAAGAAGACTTCATCGACATGGGTGCCAAAACTAATTAGGGATTCCAGTAGCGAAAGAATAAAAGAATCCTTGAAGTACCGGGATAAAACAAATAGGCTTTCGTGGGGTGAGATAAGGTGAGAATATGGATGGATTGGTCCGGACATAAATAATATTATTATGTCAGAACAATCCACCACGGAAGAGGATTTAGTAAGAACTCCCCGTAGACAATGTGTTTGTCGGGAGATGCCTACATCAGGTATAAATGTTCCCTGGACCACAGACAGTGAGACATCAAGGCAGCCTGGTTCAATGGCAGCCAGGAGATTAGAGGTCCGAATGAAAGAAATAAGAACAGATGACGATAAGGAGGAAGAAGACCTCAAGGCCTGGATAGACCTCCCATTTAAAGAACCAACCTTTCCTAGCGAGGTTGTAGAGCAATCCGGCCCGATCAGTGTTTTAGTTGTGGGGGACTAGAGCACTGGAGTTGGTCGTGTCCCATGAGAGAATATCATCAGGAATTAGGAATATCATCAGGAGCAGAGAAGGAGGCCACGGGGTCATGGAAACCGATGGATTTCAAGAGGGTGCCGAGGCTCCTGTAACCCTGAAGGTAGAGGACGGGGACACTGGTAGAGGGATCAGAGGGAAGGGATATTTCAACAGTCCAACTGATTTTGGTAGCCCTGACCTGCCAGTTAGCAGCAATACCATCTGATAGAATTGAAAGACATCCTCACATGGCCTGAGAAGCAGCACTGTACATTAAACAGGAACGCCACCCCTTCCAAAATTGGAGAAGATACATCGAATCCGACTCTGAGAGAACCTTCACTAAAGGGAAGAAGTACGGCAGGGAAACATAGTAGCTAGCGTGAAAAGGGATGTCAACTGTAGTTTGGCTATTGCATGTTAGCCAATCATAATACTTAGTAAGTATAACTCCACCTGAATGCATGCTTTATGGTGTAAGAACTCGCCTACTGTCTTCAGTAGCTGCAGTAGACTGAACGTGTGATGTACTGCTTATATGATGATGAACTAAACATTAAATATGCTTGTGCTTCAACTTGTGTGAGACTAAGGTATTTACAACAACCTAAGGAATGGAAATGGCACTAGGGAGAGAAGAAACAAACTTACCATGCATGAGGAATGGGAGTGGGGAAAGAAGATATTGAATTAATGTATTGCTGAGTTTTGTGCCTGCAGGACAGTATATCAATGAGAGAGTGAGGTAAAATAATGCACAGACCCCTAAGAACGGGAAGAAGACAGCAAAAGGTAATGTAGTTCCCCAGAAAAAGGTGATCAGCAGGAAGAATTGATACTGCCCTGCACCTTTAAGACATTTGGGAAGGCCAGCAGGCAGAGCAACGTGCTCCTCAGTATCTCCACTCCCTAGTAATTAAAACCATCATTAGAAAGGAGGAAGAAAAGGACCTACCCTAGTGCCCAACTTTAATATCACCTAGCTACTGGAGGAAGAAAAGGAAGGAGAACAAAGGACACTTTAATCTTCTTTGAAAGAAACAACACCGACAGCTTATAATGACTTCTGGGACAGACCTCACTCTAAAGGACTCATTTCAAATAAAATATTTCTCTGTGGTTTGGAGTAAAATACCTGAATTGCATCTAAATTATGGTTTTTAGAAATATATTTATAAATTTTGGATTCGGTCTCGAAATTGTACAGTGATGAATTGGAGGGACTTTAAAATTTTCAAAATTTGGAATAGACTTGTGGAATCTGACAGGACTAATTGGAGTTTGATTATTAACTGACATTGTTATTATCTCATCCTCAGAAAGACGGACAAAGATGGAAAAGATTGTTCAAAGGGCATCAAGAAGGATGGAACTTGGGAAGATCTCGTAACATGGAATTACTCAGGGAATGTGAGAGTTGGAATTAAAATCGGGATTAAACTTGTAAATTAAAATGGGAATTGAAATTGGAATTGGAGTTATAATTGGAAATGGTCAAAAGAGGAACTGTGAGCAGCAGGACTTCCCTTTGAGAGACCGGACTCAGAAATTATTCCGTAGTTAAGAACTGTAAAAGCGAGAACCCCTGGACAGAGAATGAAGACAACATAGTAAAAAGCCCAAACAGTAAAAAGCTAACATAGTAAGAGCTAATAGAGTAAAGAACCAACATAGTAGAGAATCAACATAGTAACGAGTTACCATGGTGAGGAGTGCATACATAAATAAGAGGAGGTACTGGGGGAAAGGCTTGGTTAACTTTAGGGGAAAACTTTAATTGTATTGGGAATAGCAGAGCCGATGTATATTCCCCTGATGGATTTGAATTGTTTAACCTTTGATGGTAAAGAGGCTTATATTATCAAGGTGGGAAGAAATTGTCCCTGGATTGGCATTTTTTTATTGGATTTAGGATAAAATTAATAGTAAAGGAAATTGATTGTTTAAATTTGAACAGCTCGGAATTCCACAGGAATTGGAAGGGAATTGTATTATTGGCTACAATGCTGTAGAATGAGAAAGAGGAAATGGGCATTGAAATTAGAAATAGAAAATTGAAGGCTGAGACTGAATTTGGTTATATGGAACATTTATCATGGTTTGCTTTAAATTAGAGTCACGCCTGTAGGGGAATCTGGACTGAACCCAGCTGAAAATTATATGATTACCTGTCATCAGATATACATATTATAACATCGTGTGAGTATGAAGAAGGCTAATTAGTGTTGATTCTAGAATAATAAAGAATATATTAGGGAACAGACTAGGAATAGGGAACTGTACTAGTGCACAATATAATAGGTTCAATAGATAATAGAATAGGAATAGGTTCAAGTGAAATAGAAATAACAAATGTGTGGGAAAAGCATGAGTGCATGATGGTAACTTGCTTTGTCCCAAGCTTCTTAGGGTTTTTTAGGGTTTAGGTTTGACTGTGGAAGGTGATGGAAGACTGGGCAGTAACACCGATGGAGGGGATTCGCACCCACAAAAACTCGAGAAGTGAAGACTCCTCAGACAGAACCTTTGAAGTTATGCCCATGAAAACTCGGGTCGCTTGACAAGATTCTGAGAAGTTACATCATCATCTTGTGTTACTGATAGATGGGAAATGTAAAGCACACCTCTTTATATCTGGTTAGCTGATTATTGAGCCACTTTGGTTATCATTAGTGATGGGTTATCATTATGATAAAAGGAAGGAATGTTAATCCTGGCTAAATTGGAGCAGCTAGGACTTCAAAATGGGCGTAAGTTTCAGGGTTGCTGGGAGATTTGCAATTGCTTTCTGTAGAGCTAGGACAAGTTGCGGAAAGGTGCCAGAGTGTCTGGAGCTTAGATACAATTTGCAAGCAAAGAATGGGAATATCTGAAAACCCTGTCAATTTGGTGCAAAATGCATAGAATGGTTTAGTTGGCTGCAAACCAGACATACATCTTATAAATAGTTGTAAATAATGTTGCAGAGTTTAACTTTGCCAAGTGTTGATTGGAGGAGGTGTTGAGCCTTGTCTGTGTTTTCAGTAAATCAGGGTAAATGTTTCTTAGTTGGCTTCCTCTCGAAGTCCATTTTGAATACAATGTATTGAGCTATTGTATCATTGGGTTAGGGGAATGCCTGTTATGTATGGGGTTAATCGATATCTGTAATTGGGTTATTAAGAGACCACCCCCATGTGGTTTGGCCCCTCGAGGTCCCGGGACATATAAAAGTCCGCTACCACAAGGCTCAGCGTCAATCTTCTCGGAGAACGCTTGGGACTGCGTGAACTTCTGGAATGTTTGGAAGCTTCTGGAAGCTTTGAAACGAGCAATTATCAATACTGCCCGATCGTCCTGGTGTATCGGCCATTTTATTTTTGCTTTCAGCTTTCAACAATTGATCTGGCCTACATTTATGTTTTCTCCCTTTTCCTCTCTAACTTTCCTGATTAATCTATGAATCAAGTGACTCCATAAGATAGGCCTCACCCCACCAGAGTTTCTCTTTATTATATCCAACACTGATGCACCTCCTCTGCAAATTAAAACACATTTGTTTTCTCTCTTTTCTGGTTTGTATAGTTGTTTGCAATAGAACATAGAACAGTACCACACAAGAACTGGCCAGTGACTAGTAGCGGGTGTAGATGGCTAGTGCATGTGCCTTTAACATAGTGACCTCACCACCTCTAACCACTCCCCCTATTAGGTGTATAATTGCATGCTCCCACCCTTGGCTCTCTCTCTCTAGCTCCGGTGACAGACCACGTACAGCTAGAGCAGTAATGTTGTGAACAGTTAATAAAACTATAGTTAAGACAATGTGTTGTTGAGACTTCTTTACATGGTGTCAGAAGTGGGATCCGAACCCACGCCTCCAATCGGAGACCAGAACCCTTACCCTGATTCCTTCACTCGTGCCATGGCCAACTCTTGCCGCAAGCCCGACGCGCTTGTCTTTGACGAGGACATTGCCCAGATGGATTCTGATGGATTCAACAGTGGCTGAATGGGAGAAGCCAGAGGGTAATGGTGGATGGCTGTTTATCGGGTTGGAGGCAGGTGACTAGTGGGGTGCCTCAGGGATCTGTGTTGGGTCCTTTGTTGTTTGTCATGTACATCAATGATCTGGATGAAGGTGTGGTAAATTGGATTAGTAAGTATGCAGATGATACCAAGATAGGGGGTGTTGTGGATAATGAAGAGGATTTCCAAAGTCTACAGAGTGATTTAGGCCATTTGGAAAAATGGGCTGAAAGATGGCAGATGGAGTTTAATGCTGATAAATGTGAGGTGCTACACCTTGGCAGGACAAATCAAAATAGGACGTACATGGTAAATGGTAGGGAATTGAAGAATACAGTTGAACAGAGGGATCTGGGTATAACCGTGCATAGTTCCTTGAAGGTGGAATCTCATATAGATAGGGTGGTAAAGAAAGCTTTTGGTATGACAGCCTTTATAAATCAGAGCATTGAGTATAGAAGCTGGGATGTAATGTTAAAATTGTACAAGGCATTGGTGAGACCAAATCTGGAGTATGGTGTACAATTTTGGTCGCCAAATTATAGGAAGGATGTCAACAAAATAGAGAGAGTACAGAGGAGATTTACTAGAATGTTGCCTGGGTTTCAACAACTAAGTTACAGAGATAGGTTGAATAAGTTAGGTCTTTATTCTCTGGAGCGCAGAAGGTTAAGGGGGGACCTGATAGAGGTCTTTAAAATGATGAGAGGGATAGACAGAGTTGATGTGGACAAGCTTTTCCCTTTGAGAATAGGGAAGATTCAAACAAGAGGACATGACTTCAGAATTAAGGGACAGAAGTTTAGGGGTAATATGAGGGGGAACTTCTTTACGCAGAGAGTGGTGGCGGTGTGGAATGAGCTCCCAGTGGAAGTGGTGGAGGCAGGTTCCTTGGTATCATTTAAAAATAAATTGGATAGGCATATGGATGAGAAGGGAATGGAGGGTTATGGTACGAGTGCAGGCAGGTGGGACTAAGGGGAAAAAAAAAAATGTTGTTCGGCATGGACTTGTAGGGCCGAGATGGCCTGTTTCCGTGCTGTAATTGTTATATGTTATATGTTATATCGCTGGGATGTCTTCCGACGTGATTTTCAGCATTATGTCACTATCGCCCACCCTGCTGCCACTGCTGAGACGCGAGCCTCTCTACTACTCAACTTGGCCGGTCCCGACGCCCTGGAACGGTCCGAGTCATTTGTGTATGCTGCTGGTGAAGATGCCCGTGACCCGGTATGTCTCATTGCTAAGTTCACTGCCTTGTGTGACGTTCCCACCAACTGTATTCTGGAGCGTTTCAAAATGTTTAGCCGACGGCAAAACCCTGACGAGTCGGTCAATAACTATATCGCCGCTTTGAGGCACCTGGCCCGGCGTTGCCGCCTGGATGCCCTGACCCCCGAACAGGATCCAGCCCTGCAGCTACTATCCGACATCATCATCCAGGGTTGGCCTGAGCGCCGTTCGTCTTTGCCGGCCAGTGTAGTCCCGTATTTCCTGGTCCGCGATGAACTCGTCCTGCACGACGGCGTGGTGGTTAAGGGGCACAAGGTCGTGGTGCCCGAAGCTCTGCGGATCGCCTATTTTAAATCTGCCCACAACGGTCACCCTAGGGCCGAGGCCACTCTGTCCAATGCCCAGGGCCAGTTTTACTGGCCCAGCATGGCCCACGACATCCGGGAGTGGGTCTCTGCTTGCCCTTCGTGCAACAGCCTGGCTCCACATCAACAACGTCAGCCGCTGCTGCAACAACCTGCCCCTGATCTCCCCTGGACGGCGGTCGCCACTGACATTTTCGAGTGGCGTGGCAAGCACTTCCTGCTCCTCGTTGACTCTTATTCTAACTGGTTTGAGGTCGACCAACTCCACTCTCTCTCCTCCTCAGCTGTCATCGGGAGGCTGCGCCGCCACTTTGCCTCTTTCGGCTCCCCTGCTCGCCTCCAATCTGACAACGGCAGCCAGTTCACCAGTGCCGAGTTCCAGCGTTTCGCTTCTCAATGGAACTTCAAACATTTTACCAGCAGCCCTGAGTACCCGCAAAGCAACGGCTTGGCGGAACGTGCCGTCCGCAGTGCTAAGGGTTTGCTGGAGCACTGTCGCCTGTCCAATTCGGACTTCCACCTGGCCCTCCTCAATCTCCGCAACATCTCCCGCGACCCTGCCCTGGGCTCGCCGGCTCAGCGCCTGATGGCTCGAAAGACTCGCCCCCCTCTCCCTGTTGCCCAATAGTCCCTTACTCCCACCGTTCTCCGGCCCGCTACTGTCCAGGAGCGTATTGCCGCAAAACACGACGTGCAGAAGCGCTCCCACGACCACTCCTGCCGCCCCCTGCCGCGTCTGTTTCCCAGCCAAATCGTCCGGATGCAGACTGCCTCTGGCCACTCCAAACTCGCCACGGTGGTCGGCGATGCTGGTTCACCCCGGTCTTACTTGGTTGACCACGACGGCGTCATTTATCGCCACTCCCGCCAGCATCTGCTGCTCGTTAACGAGCCCCCACCTCCGCCTGCTGCTCCCTTCTCCCCTCCCTTGTCCGATACACCTCCTGCTGTTCCGCGGATGCCCCGATCCCTACCTTCTCCGTTGCTTCAGCCGCCTTCTCCGCCTCCCAGCCCTCGTTCTCCCTCCACCCCGCCGGCGGCTGTGTCCGTGCCCGCTCCGCTGTCTTCGACTGCCGCTTCTCCCCCGGTTTCCCCGGTTCGCTCGCCTGCCCCGGCTCCGGCCGCTCTTGTTCCTGCAGGGGGAGGGGGTGGCGAGCATCGCACCCGGTCTGGCAGGCTGGTTAAGCCGCCTGTCCGGTATGGGGATTTCGTTTAGCTCTGTAATTGTTGTATGCCTGCTTGTAGCGCATGAGACGTGGTCGTTTAGTCACTATTATATTGCTTTGTTCTAAGAGGAAGGATGTAGATGGCTAGTGCATGTGCCTTTAACATAGTGACCTCACCACCTCTAACCACTCCCCCTATTAGGTGTATAATTGCATGCTCCCACCCTTGGCTCTCTCTCTCTAGCTCCGGTGACAGACCACGTACAGCTAGAGCAGTAATGTTGTGAACAGTTAATAAAACTATAGTTAAGACAATGTGTTGTTGAGACTTCTTTACAGCGGGTCAGTGATGGGCCTATGCAATTTATATCAATAATGAGAATGTATAAAGCAGGATTAGTAAATTTGCAGATGACACCAAACACCAAATTGGGCTATCAAAGATTACAGCAGGATCTTGATCAATTGGGCAAGTGGGCTGAGGAATGGCTAATGGACTTTAATGCAGATAAGTGCGAGGTGTTGCATTTTGGGAAATCAAACCCGGACAGGACCTTCACAGTAAATGGCACGGCTCTGGGGAGTGTTGTAGAGCAGAGAAATCTAGGAGTGCAGGTACATAGTTCCTTGAAAGTGGTCAAAGGTGGTGAAAAGGGTTAAGGTGGTGAAAAAGCTTTTCAGCACATTGGCCTTCATCAGTCAGAATATTGAGTATATGGGGTGTCTTGTTACAGTTGAACAAGGCCACATTCGGAGTATTGTGTTCGCTTTGGTCACCATGTTATAGAAAAGTCAAGCTGGAAAGGGTGCAGAGACATTTTACAAGGATGTTGCCAGTACTTCAGAGCCTGGGCTAAAGGGGAGGGGTAAGACTCTTATTCCTTGGAATACAGGGGGATGAGGGGTGATATTATAGAGGTGTATAAATTCATGAGGGGATGCACTCAGAGAATGGGAATCAAGAATTAGAGGACATATATTTAAGTTGAAAGGGAAAAATTTAATAGGAATTGCAAGGATAACTTCTTCACATGGGTATATGAGCTGCCAGAGGAGGTAGTTGAGGCAGATACAATAACAACATGCAAAAGACATTGGAACAGGTAAATGGATAGGAAAGATTTAGAGGGATATGGGCAGCTGGGACTACTGTAGATGGGGCAGCTTAGTTGGCATGAGCAAGTTGGAACAAAAGGCCTGTTTTTGTGCTGTGTGACTCACAGGATCTAAGTCATAGAGTTATACGCATGCTCTGTATGAACATGATGCCAAGATCAACCCTTATCTGCCTACACAAAATCAATATCCCTCCATTCACTGCATATCCATATGCCCATCTAAAAGACAGAGACACAAAATACTGGAGTAACTCAGCGGGACCGGCAGCATATCTGGAGAGGAATGGGTGACATTTCAGGTCAAGACCCTTCTTCAGACCAGTCAGAGAAAGGGAAATAAGAGATATAGTGATGTAGAGAGATATAGAACAAATGAATGAACCAAATGCAAAAAAGTAACAATGATAAAGGAAACAGGCCATTGTTGATATTTGCTAGGTGAGAACGGGTACCTGATACTACTTGGGTGGGGGAGGGATGGAGAGAGAGGGAGTGCAGGAATTACTTGAAGTTAGATAAATCAATATTCATACCACTGGGTTGTAAGCTGCCCAAGCGAAATATGAGATGCTGTACCTCCAATTTGCGATTAGCCTCACTCTGACAATGGAGGAGGCCTAGGATAGAAACAAGGTCAATGTGGAAATGGGAAGGGGAATTAAAATTGTTTGGCAACTGGGAGATCATGTAGGTCCAGGCAAATGAGTGAAGGTGTTCAGTGAAATGATCGCCCAGTCCACGTTTGGTCTCGCCGATGTATAAGAGTCCACATCTCAAACAACGGATAATACACTAACCTCTGACTAACCTGAAAAGACTGTCGGGGTCACGGGACAGAGTCGAGGGAGAAGGAATCTTTGCAGGAAGCAGGGTGTGAAGAAGTGTAGTCGAGATAGTCGTGGGAGTCAGTGGGTTTGTAATAGATGTCAGTCGATTGTCTATCTCCTGTGATGGAGATGGTGAGATCAAGAATGGTACCTGGATAGTGGTGGAAAAACACCAATCTCAATTGTGTGTTGGTGCTCTGCAATACACAACAACTATAGATGTGTAGATCTTACAAAAAAAAAACACAAATTGCTGGAGTAACTCAGTGGCATCTCTGGAGAACATGGATAGTTGACGTTTCAGGTTGGGTGCCTTTAGACATTGTGAAGAAGGAAGACATTCAGACATTGTGAAGAAAGAGAAAGCTGAATGATGGGAGGGGACAAAGCCTAGCAAGTGTTAGGTAGATACAGGTATGCATGTGTGTGTGTGTCGGGTGGGGGTTATTGATTGGCAGATAGTTGGACAAGGGCCATAGATGAAAAGACCAATGGTGTGAGGTAAGGATAGAAGTGAGAGTGATTTGTGAAGCCAGAGAAAGGATGTAGATGGGAGGGGCAGGGTATAGAAGAAGTGGGTGCCCATCCAGTTAGGGCACAGGAAAAAGGTTGGGGGGGGGGGGGGAGAGAATGGAACAAAAAAAAATGTGAATCTCGTAATTATGTGTTGCATGTTGCACAAATCTATATTATTACCCTGCAACTGAATACTTCCATTGGTAATATAAGAGAGCATAGATAACCTATAATTTGAGCCTATGACTAACAATTGGCACCTTACGTACAACTCAATACTTCTGCATAAATACGCTCTACTGGGAGAATAGAAACATAGAAATTGGGTGCAGGAGTAGGCCATTCGGCCCTTCGAGCCTGCACCGCCATTCAATATGATCATGGCTGATCATCCAACTCAGTATCCCGTACCTGCCTTCTCTCCATATCCTCTGATCCCCTTAGCCACAAGGGCCACATCTAACTCCCTTAAATATAGCCAATGAACTGGCCTCGACTACCCTCTGTGGCAGAGAGTTCCAGAGATTCACCACTCTCTGTGTGAAAAAAGTTCTTCTCATCTCGGTTTTAAAGGATTTCCCCAACATGTTCTGCCAAACATTTGCCCACTCACCCAGCCTATCCAAGTCACCTTGCAGTCTCCTAGCATCCTCTTCACAGCTAACACTACCCCCCAGCTTAGTGTCATCCACAAACTTGGAGATATTGCCTTCAATTCCCTCATCCAGATCATTAATATATATTGTAAATAGCTGGGGTCCCAGCACTGAGCCTTGCGGTACCCCACTAGTCACTGACTGCCATTGTGAAAAAGGACCCGTTTACTCCTACTCTTTGCTTCCTGTTTGCCAGCCAGTTCTCTATCCATATCAATACTGAAGCCCCAATGCCGTGTGCTTTAAGTTTGTATACTAATCTCTTATGTGGGACCTTGTCGAAAGCCTTCTGGAAGTCCAGATACACCACATCCACTGGTTCTCCCCTATCTACGCTACTAGTT